>NC_087087.1:22076315-22262208 GCF_036172545.1 Culicoides brevitarsis
TTTCTGTAAAACTCCCATCAGATTTACGTAGGACTCCTAGTGTGTTCGTGTGTGATTTTGATAATAATTTATGCATTCTTGCGCTTTCACGTGTGCATTTAATGTCACTACACATATTTTTGAATGATTGTCTACGTGCTTTACGTATTTCCCTTTTAAAATCACGTCTTTTAGCTTTCGCTGTTGGTCTGAAAATTCTGTGTCTACCCCTATTCCAAAACTGATTACATTTCCTTTTTAGTTTTTCTAGTTTGGGATTCCACCAATTATTGTGGATCCTTGAGTCAACCGTTTTTTCAGGACATGCTTCATAGAAAGACTCGAGTACCGCTTTATGAATGTGTTCTGCGAGTTGATCAATGTCATTTGTGTTATCGATGGTCATGTATTTGGGATCTAACTTATGCCTTAGGGATTCCATGGAAACAACTTGATCCATCTTGCGAGCTGGTCTATATTTATGTTGGATTTTACGTACACTGTGCCATTCGAAAGTTATATATTTGTGGTCTGAACATGTTTCCTCGTTTGAAACTTTCCAGTCTTTTATTTGATTAATAAGAGAACGAGATGCCACGGTAATATCAAGAACTTGACTGAATCTTGCATTGACAAACGTCGGTTTGTCTCCCTTGTTGAGTATTTCGACATCGAATTGAGATAGGATTTCTAAAAGATCTTCACCTCTTGTATTCGTATTTGTAGAGCCAAAAACAGTGTGATGCGCGTTGCAGTCCATGCTTATCAAAAGTTTTTTGTTATTCCTGCTGCAGTATTCCATTATTGATGATAACTCTGTTGGGAACTGTAGATTTCCGTCACAGTATGCAGAGCACAGAACGACTTCATCAAGTTGTTTTCCTACCTGGATATCTGCCATTATAACAGTCACGTCTCTCGTGCAGATTATTAAATGTTCTTGATATTCTGTTGATAGGCTCATTGGAAGTAAATTGGCGGTTATGAATTTGGACATGTAGGAACCGACGTTGTCTTAGACTGTATGAAATTTCGTGATTCATAGTGATCTTGCCAGCCAATTGTTGACAGTCGATTCTCTTCCTCAATAGGTCAAACGCGAACATAGAATCGATGACCGTTCTTCTTTTTTCAAGTGTCTCCATATTCAGGAGTTTCAATCTGTTTTCATATGATGGTAATGTGAAAGTATTATTTCGCCAGCCGAGGTTTCTTAAAGCAAATAGCAGAAATTGTTTTTGTACAGATTCAATTTTTGCTGATTTGCAGGCACCAATCATGTTTATAACAGATTTTTTATATATATTTTTTTACCGCATTTCGAAGAAAAAATGCGGTATTAAACTCGACTTGTCGTGTGTGTGTGTGTGTGTGTGTGTGTGTGTGTGTGTCAGTGTGTGTGTGTGTTCCGGTGTGCCCCAAAATTTTTTTTTGTAATTCTTAGTTATTTGAGGACCCTGAAGGTCAGTGGGCAGTTCCTTGGGTTGTGAGGTGTATGGAATTGTGAAAGGGTCATGAGGAGTACGAAAATGTGAAATGAGGAGTACGAAAATGTGAAATGAGGAGTTCGAAAATGTGAAATGAGGGGTTCGAAAATGTGAAATGAGGGGTTCGAAATTTGAAATGAGGGGTACGAAAATGTGAAATGAGGAGTTCGAAAATGTGAAATGAGGAGTTCGAAAATGTGAAATAAGGAGTACGAAAAGCAAGGATACATATGCAACATCGAAATGCGGTTTAGTATGTCGTTCTTTAGACGACTACTTTCTCTATTTTTTAATATATATTTTTTTTTAAATATATTTTTTTAATTTTTTTTTAATAGAAAAAAGAAATTTTGCCCTCTTTCCAACGATATATATTTGCATTTGAGATGATTTTTCTATACGATATGAGATGAAGGTACCTCGAAAATGCCCCCAAAATAGCCAAATAGGTCCTTGCTATCTCTTTAACGGATCAATATTTTTCGCTCAAATTTTAGGTATCGTGGGGATTTTGATCATAGAACAAGATAAAATAACTTTTAGACACAAAAAAAAATTTTGTGGCAAAAAAAAAATTCTTAAATAAAGTTGTAGTTAATTCGGATCCATTCTGCTTTGAATGTCGCTTAGGATATTAGTTCTTATGAGGCTCGCTTTTTTTCTCTTGTGTAAACCCCAAAACCATGCAAAATATCATATGGGCTGTCAGATTGTCATGCACCAGGCACACTAATGTGCCTTTGGTGACTTTTCCATCCACCACTATTACATTTGTTTCCAATTCCTGATGTTCTTTTCGGATTAATTCAAGGATTTCATTTAATTCGATGTTGTCTGTTAAAATATTTTTGTTGAGTTAGGCCGCTCCAATTTTTTTTTTGAACTTTTTGTCCTATGCCCCATTTCAACAGCCCAAAATCCAATGGGGCAAAATAAAAAAAAATATAAAAATTTCATCAAAAATAACCGTTTTTTGCGATATTTTTATGATTTTACAAGAAATTTTATGATTTTACAAGACATTAAAATAAAGTGATGTCAAAATCGGTGGATTGGTAAAGTCGGCAATTTTTGGCACACAAATATCCAGTTTTGGCTTCTTGCGCGGTGGTTTTATCGAGCTAGACGCTTGACTGGAGGTAGATGGTTGCGGATTCATTATGACTTCCTTTCTTGTTTTGAATCTTGTTGGAGGTTGAATACCGTCAATCTGTAGGATTGACGTTCCGATTAAATTCCGGGTGCAGTCCGACATTCTGAAAGATATTCCCATTATTTTCCGAGTGCAATCCGATATTCCACATGACATTCCGTATGCACAGGCTTATATGATTTAAATCAAAAATCAGAAAATCAAAAAAATAATTTGATTTTTTTTAATGACAAATCAAATCATGATTTGATTTTTGATTTGATTTGCAAATCAATCAAAAATTTTTCAAAACTGAAATTTTTTTGATTTGATTTGATTTGAAAATTGACTTAGATCAAAATTATTTCAAATCAAATCAAAAAATTCAAGTTTTAAAATTTTTTTGAAATTATTTTTGATTTGATTTGATTTTTTTTTATTTAAATCAATTTTCAAATCAAATCAAATCAAAAAAAATTTAGTTTTGAAAAATTTTTGATTGATTTGCAAATCAAATCAAAAATCAAATCTTTTTTGATTTGATTTGATGCATCGAAAAAATCAAATCATGATTTGATTTTTGATTTGATTTTCAAATCGTTGATTTAAATCATACAAGCCTGCGTATGCATTCCAATTAGACCACACATGACATACGACATTTCCAGCATAATACCGCGTTTGGTCTTCGAAATGCAGTAAAAAAAAATAATTTTGAAAAAAATTCAGTAAGGCAAGTGCAATTTCAAAAAATGTTTCACATGTCCTAACTTTTTCCGAAAATCTGAAGAGGGAATAATGGAATAATGATAATGGTTTTGAAATATTTTTACCTTCAAAAAATACTAAAAATGACAAAAAATTATCAAAAATTGGTTGAAATCTATAAATTTTGTTATATTTTGCAATTTTTTAAAGGGTTTAACTAATTTTCACAGAAAAAAAAATTATAATTTGGAATTTGCCAAAAAATATTAAATTTCAAAAAAGTCGTTAAAATTTTTTTTAAAATTTAAAATTTTTTTTTTGTTTCTAAAATTGTCCAAATGTTAAAATAAAAGATTTAAAATGTCTATAAAGCACACAATTGAATATTAAAACTCTTTAAAAATAGTGAAGAAGATGGAAAAATCATTAAAATCATTGTTTTCCATTATCATTATTATTTATTACTCCCACCTCCTTACTTTTTGAGGTCCAAAATAATGTGAAACATTTTTTGAAATTGTACTTGCCTAATTTTCTGAAATTTTGTTTTTTTTTTAAACAAATAGATAAAAAGTTTCAGGCATTTTTTTTTGCTATTTTCTTTTTTTTTTGATTTTTTGTCTCAAATATGCATATTTCAATAAAAAAATTACATCATTTTTAAGTGAATATTAAAAAAATAATTTAAAAGAATTTAAAGTCATTTTCTGAAAAAAAATCATATAAAAAAAACTACAGTGAAAATTCTATCATAGGGCACCCAAAATTTAAATAAGTGTACCAATGAGAGAATTTTTATTCTCTAATAGGGCATATCAATATTCAGTAATTCATACATTTTTCAAAGAAAAATCGAAAAAAATTATGGTTTTATAAATATTTGGGATCATTAAGCTAAATTTTTACTATTTAGATCAAAAATTTATAAAAATGAAAAAAAAATTATCAAAAATATTCAAAATAATAAATTTCTTTGATTTTTTTCAATTTTTAACTTTTTTAACCATTTTTTACCAAATTTATATTGAACTCAACAAAAAATTTTGCTTCTAACGGGTTGGCGTCAAAACTATGCGTTTCCGAGCATATGTTCCATAGAGAAAAATGATCTACTCGAGTCAGCGCACAATGTTAGCGAAAAAAACGCTTTTCAATTAAAACAGTTTTCAATTAAAGCTTGTAGAATACGATATCAAAGACAAAACAATTATCGAAAGCTCATTGATGTGGATTGGAAAAAAATTGATAAAAACCAAGTTTCTAGATTTAGCACAATTGCCCAAAATTTATATCATTTTGGTCAGTTTGGTAAAAGCTCAGCGAGAATGTTTATTATATGAATGTCTCCCTCTCATAAGGAACTTGTTTTATGCTTTATAGTTTGTTTTTTTTCAACCTCATTGGTTTTACTTGTTTCATACTTTATAGTTTGTTTTTTTTTTTATTTTTTTTTTCAATATAAATTTGTTTTAGAAGTTGAAAACTTCATAAAATACATTTTTTAATATTATTTTTTAATATTTTTTTTTAATATTTTTTTTTATATGTTTTTAATATTTTATTTTTATATATTTTTTTTTATATATTTTTTTTTATATTTTTTTTTTCCTTAATTATCTTATTTTAGACAATTTGAAACTTTTTTCTATTTAAAATAGTTAGAATAAGTCCAAAATTTTAGATTTTGGTTGAAATTCCATAGAAAATCGATGTGCCCTATAAGAGAATATGATTAACTCAGAATTGCCCTATGATAGAAATTTCACTGTAATTTTTCTCTAAAAATTGATAGAACACTAAAATAAATTATAAATAAATTATCATTTTTCTTTTTATTTTTAAACATCTAATAAATGGTTATTTTTTTATGGAATTTTAACTTTTTTTTATTAATTTTGCCTTATTGAATTTTTTACTTTTGAGATTGGACTCTATTTTATAGTTTCATTTCAAGGGCGACAAGAATAAATCGCACAACTGCAGTTTTTGACAAAATTGAATTTTAACTTTTTTTCTTAATTTTGCCTTATTGAATTTTTTACTTTTGAGATGGAATATTTGACTCTATTTTTTAGTTTCACTTCAAGGGCGACAAGAATAAACCGCACAACTGCAGTTTTTGACAAAATTGAGTTAAGAATGAGAAAATATGTGAAACAGGAGTATTTTCAGGTACATTGAGAGATTTTTAATAATTTTTAAAAAATGTGAGTTCTATTTCAAAATGCCAGATCGCACCCAATTGAAGAAATTTACAAAAAAAAGGATAAATTCCACAAATGCACACAAATTGCTGACAAGCCAAATTTCAAAACTTCTCTAAATCATTTTTTATTTTTGCTCTTTTAATGCATAAAAAGTCAATTTGAACCAAAAAATTGGAACAATCTTCAAATTGGAAGACTTAAAACTCTAATTTTTATATAAAATTCTGTGCGCTTGTCAAGGCATTGTGATTGGTTCTTGATTATGGTGGACCGACACATTGTGGAGTCTAGTGGCTGCAACTTGGCTTATAAATTCAACAAGCACAAAAACACTATAAGAAATATCGAGTGTCTTCTGGTCACTATTACATGGATAGTAGTCTTCTACAAATTGTCTGCTGCCGGGCTAAAAACGATGGGCATAAATGACTCCACCCTGAACGACTAGTTCGAATAGCAGTCTATGGGAGTTATTTGAACTTTTTGCAATTTATTACTTCTACGTGACTGCACAGAAATCGGGAATGGGGTTGACCCAAGGAGGTGGTATAGGATTTATAACATATTTGTGTAGAGGCACAAGCGGCAACGTCAGATATTCGGGATAGTCAGAGTCTCGATTCTTTCTGGCGTCACAGAAGTTCTGGAAGGTATCTGGAGGGGATACGAGTAAGCGCCATGTGAAGCCGGATGGCTGAAAGAATGGCATCGAATACATTGTTTGTCTTGTATGATAGCGACTTATAATTGCTGATGTTTTAAGGCCGCGATGATCCGTCAAGACACGTTCTCATTTGTTCTGATGTTACCACCACTCTTACTGTTTAGGATAGTCAAAATCCTGATCGTCTCTGGCGTCACTGAAGAATGGCCGAGAACATCCTCTAATGGTTGGTAACAATTTTCGTACTTACTCTAAAGTACAGCGTACATAAATATAAATGTCGTATTTCAAAAGTAAAAGAAGGAAACCACCTGAATAGTTAAAAATGAAAAGTAATTGTGTTTTGAAGTAAACGAACCCTTCAGTAACGGCCTTAAAGACACATTTTTTGTGATAAATGACACATATGCATGATGATTTCGTTATCCAGTTAATAATTTAAAATATTTTTTACCCAGGTGACATTTTTAACATTTATTTGTCAAATCGCACATTTTAAATTTTTAACCCAGTTCACATTTTGAGCTTTTAGCTCAGTGTAAAATTAATTTTTCATCCTAAATCTGCATTTGAGCTACTCTAACCTGATTATATGCATGCATATGTGCGATCTAGCACATTGTAATTATAGAGACATTTTCAAACATTTTTTTTTTAATTTTCTCAATGTATATGAAAGTACTCATCTTTCTGCATATTTTCTCAGTTTTACTCAATTTGGCCAAAAAATGCGTATGTGCGACTTATTACATTAGCCCTTCATATGATGATTAAAAAAAATTTACAAAAAATTAATTTAAATGTTCATTTTAAAAATAATTGAATGTAATACTATTTTTTCTTAAACATTGAATGAAGTGATTACATTTGGTTCTAAACAATTTTTCAAGCAGTTTAAACCTTATCTTTAATTTTAAGCTTGAATTCATTAGCTTTATAACATATGATATGAATTATATCATTCATATTTAGCTTTTTAGAATCAAACAAAGTTAAATATAAAATGAAAAAAGTTGCCAGTTTGAGAAGAAAGGTAACAATATCGCATATATTTTAGAAGTTTTTATTCAGACAGACAAAAAACAGTAAAAACAGCATTGTTTTCCTCAAAGATTTAAATAAACAAATAATAAAAAAAATCTTTTAATGATCTTGATAGAGTGGAAGATTTAAATATGTGTATTGCACTGTTTTATATCTTTATTACGTCTATACTAGATAATTTTCACATGGTAGCATAACAGGCATTTTTATCACACTTAAGTGACTTGGTATGAACTAAACGACAAACTTTGTCGCATTTCAAATGTTAGAAAATTATGCTTTAAAACCCGTGTTACCATGCTATACACGAATATTTCCTCTTCTTTTTATATATTCACGACCAACCACCAAATAATTTCAAAATAAGCTAACGTTAAATGAAGTTTTTTCGCTTACTTTCTTCAAATCAAAACGGACGCACGCCTTATTCTAAATTTTTCCTTGAAAACGTATTAAATATGTCAGTGATAAAAAATTTAACTAAACATTTGCTTATCAAATTTTGGCATATAAGAATGAGGTCTCGTCATTTGAGCCTTAGTCCAAGTTAATCACAGTTAGTCACAAGCAAAATGTGCATAAAAATCTTGTTATTCTTTCTGTTGCATTGGTCATTTGTACAACTTGCTACAATTAAGTATAATTCTCCTAATGCGGATGGTGAGAAAGCTTTTTACTACTCACAAGTAGTTATAAAACATCTAATAACATTCCAGATACTAAGTATTGGGAATCCTACAATGAAGCACGTATTAAACAATTGCTTTCTCGGACGAATTCTGGTGAATCTTTTGCCAGAAACGTTATAATATTCGTAGGCGACGGAATGGGAATTCAAACTGTAACAGCAGGAAGGATTTTTAAAGGACAACATGAAAAGAAAGTTTCAGGCGAAGAGAGTGAATTAGTGTGGGATTCGTTTCCACACACTGGGCTTTCCAAAGTGAGTCGAACGTATACTCAAACACAACTTTATATTCATGTGACCTTTATTTGAAGACTTACAATACGGACAGACAAGTTCCAGATTCTGCGGGAACAGCTACTGCCCTTTTCAGTGGAATTAAGACTAAATACCACGTTGTGGGCTTGGACTCGACCCTTAATAAATCAAGCTTGGTTCAAGGTAAAGTTGACTCAATTATGAAATGGGCTCAGGATGCAGGAAAACGAACTGGCTTTGTAACAACGACAAGAGTAACTCATGCAACGCCATCTGCTTTATATGCGCATAGTCCTGAGAGAGGTTATGAAAGTGATATTCCAATTCCATCGGCATATAAAAGTAGTTTGAAAGATATCGCTAGACAACTTGTAGAAAATGAGCCAGGAAATAAATTGAATGTAATATTTCCATGTTTCAAAAACTTTAAAAGTAGGTTTTCAAATAATTTAAGTATTTTTTCAAGGTCATTCTAGGAGGAGGGCGTGATCCTATGGGCGCACCGATCAAAAACCAATCTGTTCCACCATACAGTTTTTCACCAGTTGGAATGGAAAGTGTATTTCCTCGTTCAGATGGGTTAGTTTTAACAGATATGTGGTTAAAAAGCAAATCCAATGCAAAAGATCGCACTTATTATGTTACAACAGAAACAGAACTCAATAAAGTTGACACAAAAAATACAGAATATCTATTAGGTAAGCTAAATTGCGAGTGAAGAAAATAAAATTCTCACTAATTTCATGCATGCGTCAATAAGGTCTATTTGCTAACAGTCATATGACTTATGATGCATTGAGAAACTACACCGATGAGCCGTCACTTGCTCAGATGACTGTGAAGGCCATTGAAGTACTGGATCGTAAAAATAGCGCTGGTTACGTTTTGATGGTAGAGGGTGGAAAAATCGATCATGCACATCATCAAAATTTCGCACGTTTGGCTCTACATGAAGTTTTAGGATTAGACAAGGCTGTAGAAGCAGCATTAAAATTAGTCGGTGACGATACGTTGATTTTGGTTACAGCAGATCACTCACATTCCGTAACTTTCAATGGATATCCCGAACGGGGAAATGATATTTTAGGTATCTTGTATCAAATTTACTCATTAAATTATAGTTCATAAATAATAATATTTTAATTGCTAAGGCTTTGGAAACAAGGAGGGAATTGAACCATACGAAACACTTTCATACGCGAACGGACCTGGTTTTTATGAACACCGTGCATCAGCAAATTATACAAATCCTCGCTTTAATACATGGACAAGAGTGGAGGATACAGATCGGTCATCACCTGTCTACAGACATCTTGCAACTGTTCCCTTGGTAGAAGACACGCATGGAGGTAAAAAATTACAGAAACATTAAGAAAAAACTACTATTTGTGAGCTGATATATTTAATCGCAGGAGAAGATGTCCCGGTATATGCTCTTGGTCCTAATGCAAACTTGGTCCAAGGTGCTATGGAGCAAAACTTTATTGCTTACATTATGAGTTACTCTGGATGCTTTGGTCCAGCTTCAAAGCACAATAATGCGTGCAAAAGGACAAGTATGACATCAAACTCAATGCTTTACAAAACATCTGTTGGAACACTAATTTTGTTACTTCTGATCAATATTTTTAATATGTTTTGAAATACACAAAGTTTCTTGACTGAACTGATAGATGTCGCTATGCTTAAGTCAAAAATTTTTTAAGTCAACTTAACATAAGAGTAGGGGATTATTCTCTCTCTATCTTTCTTCTCTTCTATTCGCTCATATGGTTTATCGTCTGTATTACAACCGACCAACTCTTGTGCATTTAAGTCATTATTTTTGCTCTACATTCCGAACATTGGCGGTACGGTTGTTGTTCGCGTGCCAATGTTTTGCCATGCTCCTATACTGATTAACTTTTGCTTTCTGTCGCGTTGTACCCCGATGTTTGCAGTACTTAACTTTTATCTGATACGAAGGAGATTTTTAAATGCAAATAAAACAAAGCCAGTACTGAAATAATTTACTTTTGATTTTTATATTAACCTGTTTTATTATTTTTTGTATGTACGTGTATTGATATAGTTTAATGAATTAAGCATGCTTTTGCTCTAAATGTGTGTTGCAATTCTTCTTATATTGGGAGTGGTCTTTTGAGAATAAATGAAGGTAGTTTTTATTTTTAATTAAAAAAGGAAAAAAATGAAATACGTTTTTGTAGTATTTTTTATTGGGGCTAGCTTAGAGTTTTAGATGATTACTTATTTTTTTCTGTAAAAGTAAGTAAAAAAGCTTTAATGGCGCTTAAGCTTATTAGTATAAAATTTGTAAAAACAACAATAAAAACCACACATATTTAATAGCTTTTCCTATGTGCTACGATCAACAACTTTACAAGCAAAAAAAAACAAATAAACAAGACACCAGACGAAAATAATGTATTCACAACACTGTATAGCTAAATCAAGAGCCTGAGAAACAACAGTATCTGTAACAGAGTCAGCTATGTGCAAGTTTAACTTGTACTATGCATATAGGTTTGATATATATTTATAGACATATCATAGGAGCTGTGAGATTTCGTACAATGAAGGTAGCACAGAATAAGTTAGTTGTTTGATGTAGTCGTCGTTGTCGGCAGTAGTATCGTGTGGGGTTGAAAATGAACTCGGTTTAAGTTGCAGCTACGATTTAATAAAACAGTTTACTTTTGACCGCGGTATCATTCGAACGCGCAAAGGAAACCGTGCTAATGAGATCTAGAGAATTAAATTAATTATGCAGTTATTGTCAAAATATTAATTAAATAATTTGAGAAAAAAAAAATAATAATTAAATCAGTGAAAAAAATAAAAATAAATAAATGAAAAAATTAAATGTTTCATAAATAAAAAAACACAATTTTCTAACAAGATTTTTTGTGGCAAAATTTTATGAGTAAAGTGTAGTAAAATTAATTTCTAATACAGATTTGATACATTTTTATTTGTAATAATAAAAGGTAATTTTAAAATTAAGTGCTCATACGTAATAAAATAATTTTTTCTTGTAATGCGTGAAACATTCTGTGAAATTTATTAATAAAAATTTGATATATTGCTGTAAGCTCCTGAATATTATTCAAGAGACAATTGCTTAGAAAAAGAATAATTAAAACATATGTATTCTTTGATAAAGTGTATCTTTATAAAATTTTAAAAACAGTCCTTGAAATGTGTCAAAAATGTTACGGAAGACAGGGCTGATTTTTATTCATTTTAAATTTTACAAAAATATGCTAATTTACATTCGAATATTGAACTCATTTACGGAAGATTATGTAAAACCAAATAAAAATGCATATAGGAAACGGTTTGAAGGAGTTTTTGCAATTTTTAGAGGTGAACGACTTGTGCAGACGATAAAAAATTGAATAGTGTTCGAAAAAAGTTAAAAAGAAAAAAAAATTGTCAAAATTTGGATGCGTTTTTTTATAATCGCATTGTCATCCAAAATAATAATTCATATCAAAAGGTCGTAAAAATAATGGACCAGTATTGAAAAAAAACAACGAAAACCAGTTTTAAATGCATAATATGCTTTCTCGGTCAAATCAGTTACTTTGCATAACTTTATGGACAATCAGATAGTATAGTAAAATAACATAATAATCAGATGTTTTCGGTTTCATTTGTAACAAAAACTCACAAAAAAAGAAATGGATAGTAAGCACGTTTTTGATGCGGTCATGTTTTTTCGTATAAATTAATAAATTTCTCATCAAATTATTTAATCAAAACTTAACATTTTTTTTGTTTTTCAGTATCTTGATTTGTTTTCAAAACTGTATCACTTTTAAATAAAATAAATTTAGATTTGAGTACCTTATCACTAACAATAATTAAATGATTAATAGAAAGAAGACAAAGCAAAAATATAGATTTAAAACAAAAAAAAATATATTTAGTTTAACACATATTATTACCATAATGGTTTTTAATAGCTGAATATTATAAATTGCCCGATCAGAGTGTCTAGGCAGTCAACCAAGCAATATTTATTTTAATATATTTCTTTTCTTACGTATTTTAATGTCTCGTGTATATGTAGGTCTTTCGAATATATACATGACACACAAAAAATTGTTAAGCGTGTTGCATAATACTGTGTTCAAAAAGTGCAAGAAACTGCAGTATAGTGCACTGAATTCATTGTTCTGAATGAATATGTACGATGGCGGGCGTGTGTTGTTGTTACAGATTAACAACCCAATAATAATAATTTTATTTTGTAGTTATTGTTGAGTGGTCTGCTTTTGTTATAAAAAAATTCAGATATGCAATTTTAAATGTTCACAATAATAATTTTGCCTTAATAATATGTGCAAGCCAAGAGTGTGGTATATGACTAAAAAGACATGCATCACAAAACATACATAAATATTATTCACTAAAAAGGTGGGTAATTGGGTGATCATTTAATCAAATTCATTTTTTGTGTGGGTGACTTAAAATGCATGCTAAAAATGAATACTGTTCAGAAATTGTGTCAGATAGTCTTGGCTTACTTTAATAGTAGTGTTTTTTTTTTGCATTCATGATGTAGAAATACGTGCAGAGAATTATTTCTTAATTCATCCTGTTTTACGTCATTATTCAATATAGTGACAAAAGTTCGTTTACGAGATAAACATTGCCATATTTCATAACTTATTAGCAGATATACATATTATGTTTGCCTTTGCACGATACGCGTAGATAGTAAGCCATAGCTGCTCTACAATGAAATGTTATCTAACATGAAACTACTAATTACTTCTATTTTTTTAACTAAAATGCTCTTAATACAAGAGGGCAAATGTGTGATGTGTTAAATAGTGTAATTTTCTAGAGTATTATTTCAAGCATTGCAAGCACGTAACTCATTACAAATTTTAATCTGTCGATATTCTACAAAATGCGGTTAAAATAAGCAAAAGTTTATGTAAGTAAAATAAAAAAGTTTAATTTTTTTTATAAATTGATATCGCCAAAGAGCAAAGACGTGCTATGATATTTCTTGCATTTATGACAAACCATGTTGTATTTACATACATGAATCTACAACATAAAAAATTAGTGTCTCATGAGCTTCAATTACCGCGAGAGTGATTTTTTCTTATATTTTAATATATACAAGTATCAAAACAATTTTAGTTTGAACAATAAAAATGATAAATCAAGAACCGTTCTGCTTTTTAAAAAGGTAGCGAAGAGTTTACTAGACCCCTTTAATGGTTCGCACCGCGGTCTCTAAAGAGTCCTATTGTACCTCAAACTGTGAATCGTAAGCTTTATCAGTTAACGCCGGGAAATGGGTCTTAGCTTTTTGTCTTCCATCCCAAGCAGGTGTGTTTAAATTTCACCATTAAAATCCATAAAAAAATATTTGGTGGCCAAAGTTTTTAATTTTCCATATCCCGCAGATATTTTGACTTTCGAGACATGCATTTTTTATAATGTAAAATAATGTTTAACAAGCATTAAATAGCAAATGCATAAAATTACTTAAAACTGCATTACTCAAATGAGTGATACAACTAAAATCAGTATCCAATCAATAAAAACTAAATATACCAAGAAATTAAACTTTATTGATGAGAAATTGTCATCAGATAAAAGAAACACAACAATTTGTCGCTCTGTAGGTAGACAGGAAATCCATTTGCAATAACAATCAATCAAGTCTTACAAATAAAATGCTGAAAATACATTAATGTCCGTAAGTTACAACCTAAACTAGTTTTTTTTTAACAAGAATGTAAAGAAGTTGTTTAAGACACGTCTTTTATGAGAAAACCCAGTTCAAGCTAAAGTTCCAGACTTGGATACAGTTCCTGCTTCTCTCAATGTCATACATTCTTGCAGAAATTGTTCAATTTATTTCGCTTCTTTTGAAACAGTATCAAGTAAGTATCGTCGACATAAAAATTGAAGCTACGAAGAAACTTGGTGCAATTGTAATTGACAAAGATCGCTGCACTGACCGATTTATTTTGTTGTTTATTATCTTTTGAATATTTTTTTTTATATAAAAACTGAAATACATATAACTGTAATGAAAAAAACGCAATATTTTTAATGAATGAATATTCATGTCGTCTCAGACTTTTAACTTACTTGATCGTCTTTTGAAAGCTCGTTGACCAAGTAATTAAACCAAGTAATAATTTTGAAAAATTTGATATGTTTTTTATGAAAGTATGATTTTTTGATGCTAATATTATTTGTAATTATTGTTAAAATTGTTACACAGCTTATTTCATATACTGTATGAAGAAAAATAAGTTATTTAGTTAAAGAAAAAAAAGTTCAAAAATATGATATGGGGCTAGCCGATGTTTAAACTAAAAAGAAATAAAAAATGACTCATTGAGGTCAATGTGCATTTTAATTTTAAAGTTTTTTTCTTGACTCACAAAATTGTTTTTAAAATGGTTATTTTTTTATATGTTACATATCATGCAAATCAGTCTCAATATGTATAATGTAAAAATGTATATAAATTATTGTAAAATAAATCACATTCTTTAGCTGCCTATGTCTCCTATTGTTATATCAATTTTTTTACATATAAAGAAAAAAAAAAAACAGTAACGCTGATTCGTGGTATGTTTATAAAAAAGTTTTCAGTTTTTAATTTATTTTTCTACATGTATCAACATAATGAAAAAAACTTTATTTCAAATTATTAATATACTGTGACTTTCTAAATAAAAATTCGGAATCGTCAGTGTTCTATATCATCATTAACAATTCTTTTTTAAGTCAAAACAAAAAAATGTAAGATTTATTTTTTTAGATTGAATGAGCTCCGGGTAAGAAGCAAATATTTTGTATACCATGAAGGCGAACATAATTACGTATTACAATTTATTTAAACTAAGCACTTAAGTTTCTTTTTAAATTTTTATTGCTTTGTGCGAATGCTTTTGAATTTTCGGTACCGATCAAAATCAAATAATTCAATATGACCTTGAAAGAATTATTTTTACTAGAATACATACATGTTACATTTTTTAAAATTGTAAGAAATATTGATAGCTACTTTGTTTAATCATAAAAGTTTTTTTGTTGAATTATAATTATTTTTACATTGTCACTGTATTTCAATCTTGCAAAATTTGAGAAAATTTAAAAAAAAAATTATTTTCTAAGAAAGTCGTACAAATTGTAAAATATAAGTGAACTTACAAAGACTTACCTTTTCTAACTAACTATTCTGACAGTGGAAATACCAATTTACTTTTCGGAATCACATTTTTTTTTGCATTCCAGATGTGTGATTCACACTTTGGTAAATCACGAATTCTCTATATTTCTTACTAAATGAATAATTAATTTGTCCATATAAAATGTTTTGTATAGTAAGAATATACTGAATAAAATTTAGTTCCGTTTAGTTATGAATCTCATGAGATGGGAAATTTTGTTTTTAAGCGACTATTCACAATAAAACAATTGAAATCTTGTCAAAACTTTTTCAATGTTAAATTCTTGCGTGTATTAACAATGACCGATGACTGCGACAATGACGTGGAAAAATAAATAAACTTGTGCAATTTTCAAAAAAAAAATGTGTTTATAAAAAAACTGCATACATGGAACTGTTTCCAGTTTAAAACTTGTGTATTGTTACTGCACTTTATTGTTGTATCCCCAAACAAAGGCGGAATTTTTCAGAAGCGATTTCAGTTTTCGAAAAATACCTTTAATCTGTTAAGATATTACAATATAAATTTTTACTAGAAATCTTCTAATTATAATTCTATAAATAATATGCTATCTATGTATGGAAATGATACCATCATATATTTTTTTTCAAAAAGTTCTGCTATTTTTCCAAAGCAAGAATGCAAAAAAAATGCAAGGCTTTTGGTGGCATTGCTCTATATCCATAATAATAAAATGTATCTGTGGATTGCAAAACTTGGGACTTTAAAAGCGTATTGTTATGCTAACTTTGCTCGTGGAATTAAGTTTTAACGAGATTGTAGAAGAAATAATACAAATTTTTATTGCAATGTTTTTTTTTTCAACAATATTTTTGTTTTGTATTGTAAAGAAAATTTTAATTACAGTGTACAAGAAATAATTTTATTTTTTCACATGATTATTTTGAGCTTATTGTTATTTAGATATGAATGTAAATCAAAACACTCTCAAAGTTGACGGTTTGTTTAATGTTATTCTTACATGTGTAGTAAAATTATCTATTAAAACTTTTATAAACAACTTTAAAGTAGCTAAAATTAATTCAATTATTTTTTATTTGTTCTAGGGCTTGTTCAACGATTTTGCAAAAACTTTCATGCTTCAACATATTTAATTTCACATGGATTTATGGATATGATACACAATTCAACAAAAATCTTTCAAACAAGCTACATTCATAAGAAAATTACAAATAGCTTAAGCTTAGGTATGTATTTATGTACTTCTAAGAACAAATTTTAAGGAAAAATCAGTCAAGCTTTGCAAATAAATTTGATCTATAAGTTTCTTGTTAAAACAACTTTTATTGCAAAAAAAAAAAATACTTAATATAAAATGACACTTACTAATGAGTTGGTCAACAAGAGTAAAAAATAGCATTTCAAGGTAAAATGAAATCAAAAGCCAGTCTAGGTGTGAGTTCAATATTGCGTGCAAACAAAAAGTATTTATATATCCATTCTTGAATCAGATATTAAACTTCTACATTACGACTAAACTAATGTTAATTGACTCATTTTTGAATAAAAATATCAGAATGAAGTGTTACATAGTGGACGAAAACTGATTAAAATTTACAAATTATGAAATAATACTGATTTTACCCTGTCTCATAAATAATATGTTTTCATTGCACTCAAACATTTTTTATTTAATAATTAAGTTGTTGGATTGAATAAGTGGCATGTCAAAAATTAATTAGCGGGTGAAGAAACGGGGGTAATGTTAACCAGTCAGCTTTGTTAATGCAATTCGATAATTTTAATTTTTCTAGTTTTTTATTGAACTCTGTTAGTGCCAATTTACTTATATAAATTTATGATTTTCTATAAAGATTCAGCTAAGAGAAAAATTCAAATGTTGTGATATTGTTCAAAAATGTTTATTTGAAATAAAGAAATTTTAAAAAACATAACATGAAGGAAAGAAGGGAAAAAAATTACACGCCATTACAGGCTCAACTGAATTTGCTTGCACAGTCTTGAAACTAAGTTTTTCTTAAAGAATGGAAAAAACTACTGGACAAAAGTTCTACTTCCATCTTCGTAAGTGTTAGCTGAGCTGAGATACTGAGGTCTGAAGTTTATATGAAAATGGGCAAATTTTGGTACCCTTCAGCTTCGAGATACGGCATCAACCCATCAGTTTTTTCTAAATATTTTCCGTTTGACGCAATGTACAATGACAAATTATAGCTTGTTGAAAAGGTAATGAAACAAGCAATTTGATAAGAGTTACAGATAGGCTTTAAATGTTAGGCTTTTCAGGCTTTTTAGGCTTTTACATTTTTTTTTGTATAAATTTTTCAAAAAATTTAATTTTTTATGGCTTTAGACGAAAAATTTTAGTTGTAAGCAAATTTATTTTGTGCTTTGAGAAGGAAAAGGTCTAAGATTTTTGTTCTCTCATTTTTAAGCCTTAATTTTCATTCCGAAAATGAATAATATGTAGTATGAAATTAGTAAGCTGTCAAACTTTTCTTTTGGTTAAAGCAGTAACAAATTGAATCATCATTGTACTTCAAGATAAAACAGCTATAAAGTCTAAGTCATCAATTAAATTTGTTTATAACTAATATTTTTCGTCTAAAATCATAAAAAAATAATTTTTTTGAAAAATTTTTACAAAAAAAATATTTAAAAGCCTAAAAAGCCTGAAAAGCCTAACATTCAAAGCCTATCTGTAGCTTTAATCAAGTTGCTTGTTTCATTACCTTTCCAACAAGCTATAATTTGTCAATGTGCATTGCTTAAAATGAAAAATATTTAGAAAAAACTGATGGGTTGATGCCGTATCTCGAAGCTGAAGGGTACCAAAATTTGGCCATTTTCATACAAACTTCAAAGCTCGATATCTCAGCTCAGCTAACACTTACGAAGATAAAAGTAGAACTTTTGTCCAGTAGTTTTTTCCAATCTTTAAGAAAAACTTAGTTTCAAGACTGTGCAAGCAAATTCAGTTGAGCCTGTAATGGCGTGTTATAAAACTGAGAATTTTTTTGTGAAACTTTAAAAGATTAAATTCAATGAGAAATTTGAAACAAAATAATTAAATACTTTCAACAAAAGAAATATAATTGAACGCAAAAAAAATAGTCAAGTTTATATCATCAAGGTAATTGTAATGGTTCGTTTGTCGTGTTGCATGCAACGCACCCAAACTCTAATAAAATAATGACATATTTTCCACTGAAATTTCATCTGATATGTCAAATCTTTCACAGAAAAATCACTCACATTCATATGTAATAAAATCATCAAACCGTATGATTAATTGAAAATAATTATATATAACGATAGCAAGAAAGGTGGTCGTTCGGTTCCGCCTGTGATCTCAGTGTGAACGTGTGAGGTAAATAATCCGGATAGATATGTGCGTAATTTTGTATCGCCAAGTAAAACAATCAATTATTTTTGACGTCAGGTTAACAGTATATGTTTTACTTTGTTTCAATTTTACTCGATTGAAATAAGTGCGACTGCAAATAATAAAATAAAACAAAATAGGAAATGAAGTAAATTGTAGATACGATCATATTCAGACAAAGAACCAATGAAAAGAGGTGGAATATATATTTAAAGTGATTATTGTCGGTTGATAGGTTATTAAATATAAATACTTAATTTACACATATAACCGCAATTTAATAAGTTTCTCTTTCTGCAGTTGTTCTTACATCTATGTGTATTTGTAATTTCGATTAATAGCTCGAAAATAAATAAATAAATTAAATTAAATCATATCCATTTCCAAATCTTTCTTATTTTCTTGATCATTTAAAATCATATTACCAAAGTTAATAGTTTAAATTTTTATCACTTCACGATTTTGGTTCACAAAGAAAGTGAAAAAATTAATTTTCTTTTGCAACAATATTTTCATATATTTTGAAACAAAAAATTAGTAAAAATTTACTAAAGCAAGAATTTTATTTTTTTTAAACTACCTAAAATCATTAGATTATATTAAAAAAATCATAAAAAAATTTACATAGATACAATGATATATGTATGTTAAAATTAAATAGAGGCGAAAGTATGTGTCAGAAGTATCTTGCAGTGTCTCGTCTATTTACTCCAATACTTAATACTATATGCAAATACATATTAAGAAAAACAAATAAACAGAAAATTTATATCGATTGTATCAGTCATAACAACATGACATATCGCTGTAATCGCATGAAAAGTGGAAAAAATGTCATGTTTCTAACTGCCTTAATTACACTTAAAGTTAGTCATATTTTAGTTTGTATTGGTAGACAAGTACATTGTCTCAAATCTCAAGCAACATCAAGTGGAATAAGTACATGCACAAAAAAAGCCACTTGATGACAGGTTTTTGATAAATTTTGCACGAACCGTTTCAACAACTTTTTACTCCCTAAGTCGATCAAATTATTGATAATGTAATAATTTCTCCATTGTTGAATTGTAACATTTAAAGAGAGTAAAATGTGCAAACAAAAAGTTTTGTTATAAAAAAAACATAAATGATTACACAACAACCACTGTTGGTGTTCAAAATATTTTTCAAGACACTACCTATCTAAAAATATTTTAGTTCTAAATACAAGATATGTTGATCACTTATTTCTAACATTTGAAAAAGTCTTCTTTCCTTGCATTCCAATTTTGTGAAACTGAAAATCTGCTGAAAATTATTTTAGTTGATTGGTTGTTGATACAATGTAGCGCATTAAAAAAAATCAAGTTGTGCAACATTTTAACTTGGAATATGCCGCCGCAGGAAAATAAGCGCATGCTGTTTGAAAGAATGAATTTATGACTTCGTCTTATTGGTATCAAGTATTAAAACAAAAATGACAAAAGTAACTATTGTTGCTAAAAAATTGAAAATCTTTATTAAAATAAATAAACGATTAAACAGAAGCATTACATAACATTTCTTTTGATTTATATACAGCGTAAGGCAATCTGATAAAATTTCATTTAACAAACCATTAATATTGTATGTACATTTAATGCTTTTTGTATGCATACTTTCCGCGCGAAACATATTCAAAAGAGTAAACTAGCTATTCAATCAATCAATGAATGGTTTAAAGGATTTAAATTATTATTTAACCATTTTTTCAACAAAAACAAAATTTTATAAGATAATAGAATCTCAAAATGACCGACATGTTCACATTTTTGGTAAAAAAAGAAAAAATAAATTAGTGATATAAAATATATGTACATACAAAATGTAATTGCAGACTGTTAAAATATTTTTTTAACGATTTAATTATTTTTCAAGGTTATGTAAATGTGTAAAAAATCACAAAGTATTTGAGCAAATAGTGTTTTACATTATTTTTAATTCATTCAACGTTATTATTATAGTATGCCTGTTACTAAAAGATATGTGATAAAAATTATTATTTAGTTTGTAAGAATATTTTCTTATCAATAGTGTACATTACTATTAATTTTGTATCTTTGACAACAATCGAAATTATTGCTACAAATTTGCAATTTGATGAATTCTAATAATTTTAAAGAAACGCGCTATCAAATTCAAAAATATTGGAACTGCTGCCTAATAAAAAAAGACAGTCAACTAACGTGCACAGTCTTAATTTTTGCTCTAGTTAAACAACTCATGCAAACGTTACAAAGATTACTGTTACTTGATAATTTTTTGTACATTCTTAAGTCTTGCAAAAGTCATGCATTTAACTCTTGAGCCAAGCCCAAAAAATATTGGCTTACTTGTCGCTCACGTTGTTTTCGTCGCCACTTCTTATATACCATAGGCGCAATATTACAAGACCAATAAATAAATGTGGCACACGTTCTATTCAACTGTTTCATTTTTATTTTAATTGAATTATTTATTTCGATAATTTATGTTTCTGAAATTATTGTACAGCAAACCATTTTAAAGGAATTTAGTAATTTTTTTTTCAATTTTTGGCCAAAACAATTACAGGGTACCTCATCTAGCATTGACATTGAAATGTAAGTGCTCCTTGATTCATTACACGCTTCTTTGTGTGTTTCTGAGCTGATTTATTTACAGTCAATAATAATCAATAATTATCTCTTAAACCATCAACATATAGTTTCCAATAAATTTAAAAAAAAAGACTTTCCGTGATTGAAATGTGATAATGAAATGTTCTTTGTTATTTTAAATATATTTCTTTTATTATTTTTAAGCTGTATAGAAAAATGTATGGTTAAACAGTGTATTGACCGGCTATGAATATATCATTTCTCAATATTTGTCCGAAATATCTGATGACCTTCACAGCCAAATTTAATATGAGATAGCCACTTGTAAAAGAGGCTACAATAAGATATCGCCTGCAGTGATATTTAGATACGCGCATACGTGCATTGTTCTCTTACATCTGGTCGATCTAGTTTTGGCACATTCATACAAGCAATTACTTTATTTGTTTTATTCAAATCGAATTTGTTTGAAATTTATTATTTCCTGAATCTCTACATCGAAATTATGTGTAAACGATTTGTCCACAAAAAAAAAATAAGATAATCATAAATGGATGAATGAGAAACATTTTTAGCATTATTTCCTGGATATGTAGCATAAGTGCTAGTAAAAGGAACAAAACGAATATTTGAAACATATTTTCACACCAATATCTTTTGTTTTGTTGTCATTTTTAATGGAAACTTAATATAAAGTACATCTGTTTGTTTGTTCATTGCATTTTTACATACAAATAAAATACATTCACATATGTATATAGTTATTTATCGTGGAAAGAAATCTCATTGTTTTTGCCCTCAAATGGTGTTCAAGTGTTATTAATTCAATAGTTTTTTTTTGTCAAACATTGTTTAAATGAACTTGAAATGTTTAAGTGACACATCTTTGAAAAAATTTCTAATGCCCATTTGGTAAACACCCTTTTGTTTATTTACATAAATTTTATTACAGTAGGAAGAAGTTGATTTTTGCAATTGTTATACATACATTCGTGACATCAAATTTCTAATAAATCGTGGAGTGTTATGTAGGTTTACTAGATGGACTTCTGTTCATAGGCAGTGACTAAACTTCTAGTATTGACCAAATGGTTGCTGACATAAGAAAAAAATTTTTTTATGAGAAGTTTTTATGTAATTCGGTTCCATATTTTTTTTGCAAATTAATGAAAGTGAAATGACCTTCTATGAACAGCAAAATTATTTTTTTTATTACTAAATTATAACCACAGTACACAAAATTATTCTCTCATGGTCATGACTTTCTTTGTTTCCTCCACGTTTCTTTGTGAGAGCAAGATATGGTAGAAAAGTTTCATAGCAAGATAAAAATTTGATCACGTGTGAACATTTCACGTAATTCAACGCCAAATTAAACATTTGTAACAAACAACGAAAATCATGTCTCTTGTCTTCACTTTCGTGTAATTTTTGTTTGTATTGTTGCATGAATTTATTCATGACATTGTGTTGCTTTGACAATTTGTTATAGTTTGTTAAGTGAACTAATAATGGTTTTGTTGTGTACTTAGTTGAGATATTACAATGTCAAAATAGGATTGGAAAGTTTTCCAAAGTTAGGTCCTTGAACCATTTTTTTCTCTATTTTATTTTCAAGATATAGTTTGCAAAAAAAAATCAATTGTATTACTCTAAATTGCACGAAAACATGCATTAGTAACCTGTTTCTGATTGCCTTAATAGAAAATCAATTCAAACCATGCCAAAACACATACGACACCTGTAGTGTAATAAAGTATTGACCATACGCCATCGTATTTTCAATATTTTTACGCCAGAAAAAAAAACGTTGGAATGCATTTAAATTATAACTTTTATTACACACTTTAAAAACTAACAGTGTAATTTTTATCGTAGAATGTATTTTGATGTAGCCGAGCGTACAAATCCAATAAAATATCTCTTTAGTAAAACGAATGCCCAGAAACGGTTGCCTGATTGTTACTAAAAAAATTTGCCAATTTATAATAGTTTTGAACATATACATAATAAAAATTCGATTTGGCCGAAAACTACCGTTTAATGTTTTTTAATTTCACTTTTGTGGTCTTTACTCTTGTAGTTCATTTTTTTTCTAAAATACAAAAAAGGTGCAATGCAAAAGTTTATGTAATTTTTAAATAAGCAAATTGTATCGCCGGTATGAGACTGAATCAAACATATTATTATGTGTTATGCTACACATGCGTTTTGTAATTCAAATATTTGTTTTAACCGTACAACAACAAATTAATACAGATTTATTAATTTATTTCAATCTTCAAAACATACATATTTATGACAATTGTGTCTATGTAATTCATTAGTTTGGATCTTAAATAATATAGTAAGTTTTTTTAACGTAAAAATGGTACAAGGGAAAATTGACATTACACAAAACTCAACAATTACTATAAAAAAATTTCTCTCTCTCACACTTGAAATTAAAATGGCCAAATGAATGGTAAAATCTTGAAAAAAAAAATTATTAAATTATCACAAAAATTAATTACAACAAAATATTATTGTGCTATGATACAAAAAATAGCTATAAACAATGAGGTTCGTCGCTTTTACTTATTTTTATCAATTGAAATCTCTTATATCACCGTCATAATATAAAAAGAAAAATTCATTGTCATTATTTTTCAAGCACATTATCACCACAGTACATGACAAGAACTGTCTTCCAAAGGAAAGTAAATTTCTTTTTATTACTCAGCGCTCACATAAACTTGTACTTTTTCCCGTGCCATTGAAAGTTATTGTTTGTTTGTTTGTTTCGTGTGCTAATGAACTCATCATAAATTTATATGCATGTTTACACACAAAACAATGCCAACACAGGTGCATCTTCTCTTTTTTATGCATTAGTAGTAAGTCGTTGTTTTGTAAATGTTAAACTTCATAGTTGAAGCTAGAAAATAAATTAACTCAATTTTTAACATATTTGAAATACAAAAATCCCTGACTTGAATTTTTATTTGTTTTATTTCACTCATATTTGGTAATTTTACATGCGTACCACAATTTATCATTGATATTGTTTGCCAAAATTAAAATTTCCCTTGTTATTTTGTTTCACTTTCAAATCACACAATACTTTCTTTTTGTCAACAAAAAATAGAGATATTATTTGCAACACGTCGCATCATTTTAATAATGTCTTATTTATTGATTAATCAATGCAGTGGTCAAATACGATTCGTATAATAAGTAATTTACTGGTTTTACAAGTGGAACACAAAACAATCAAAATGTAATTTAATAGATAAATTAGGTATCTATACAAAGGTCAAACTAAATTTGTATGATTTGTTTCAAATAACAGAGCTTCCAAACAGGTCCGAAAACTAGTAGGTAAAAACTCCGTAAAAAAATAATGAAGATCAACTTCTACATATGAAAGGTCAATATGTTTTTCTTCTTTAATAAAGTTTCATAATGATAATAATTATTCGATGAAATTGGTCGTTTAATTTAATTTACGCAAAGACTTTTTGTGATGTAATTGAACGAAATAAGCAAAAAGTCAAGGTCAAAATCAATAGGATTGTCAAAATTATTTTTTTGAGCTAACAGAAAAAAAGCTGAAACTGAATTTGAAACAAAAAAAAATAATTTCAATCCGCAACTTTGTTTTTTTTTTTGCTTCCACAGATATCTCAGTGTATTTGCTTTTGCAATGTAATGCACGAATTAGCTGTCAAAATCAGTAAAGAAAATGTCAATGCTGGTGGCAATTTAGCAGTTCGTTTGACACAAGTCAATTGAGCCGAAGTTTTATTGAATAATATATTAAATTGAATTTGAACATTTTTACCAATTCCTTCAATGGCACGTTTTTGTGTGCATCCTGTCTTTATTTTTAGGAAACAACATTAAGAAATTCAAAGATTGACAGTTAAATAAATTGACGCATGACACTCAGGAAATTTTTTTAATATAAAAAAAACAAATTTCTTTCAAGGTTTTATTTACGGTTAACATTGAATTGGAACAAATAGTTTTTTTTTATCAAATAATCAATGCTTTTTCTCATTAAATAAATTAAAAGTTTTGAATCATGATCTTCATTCATCAACCAGAATGCGCCACTGAGTAACAAAAAGAATTGATATTCAAAATTTTGGCGCAATAAGTCTACAAGCATTTTAATTTTCTATAATTTTTGTTAAAATATTTATTACTTCCTTCTTTGATTTACAGGTTTGCAGCAATAATTGCCCATATTTTATATACAAACCGTTATAATTAATTTGAACTGATCAAATTAAATCAATATTATTATAACGGTTGCTATATTTTTTTCTGTTCATGTTTAACTTTTATACAAAATAATAACCTCAGAAAATTTTTGCCCATATGAAATGCATTTGAAAATATTTTATTATTGGAAAATTACATTATTATTATACAACAACAGCTGCCGTATTTGCTGCAATCCGTATTCGAACAAATTTTTTTCTGCCTTATTATAATATATTTTGCTACACAAGTTTGAGTATTATAGCAATAAATATTGGTATAAGAGAAACGATTGATCTGTATATTTTATAAGAGTTTTTAAAAAATATGTATATCGGAAAAATAAAATAATAATTGTTTATCAGGTTGGTCATGTTTTATGTAATATATAACATACATCGAGAAGACAAATAAAAAACTGACCAAATTGGTTAACTTTTCAGTCCTCTAGTGCAGAAAATTACCGTAAGATAGTCATAAAATATTTGATTTTTAAGATTAAAGTTAAACATAAAAGGCAAAATGAAGATTAACAAAAGCTTTGAATAACTTTGCAAATTTTAGCTCAAAATATTTTTAACCTGAAACTATCATATATCATGCAAGAGGAAATCGCATAAAGTTAATCAGATTTATTAGCAACAACCTCAATAAAATTCGTAAAAAGGAAACATACAAATTATTATTTTAAAAAGCCTTTGCTTTAACTCATACTGCCTACACATAATAAAAATAAATTTAATAATTTTTTGCGGAATTCCATCAAATTTTTTCGTCAAAAATTTGAATTGTGTTAAAAATGTAATTCTTTTTATTTATTATTCGTTTCGCTGATACAAATTGATTGTTTTTTTATGGATTAGTTACTAGGTATTGTGTTCAGTTTGATTGATATGTACTTGACTTTGAATGAGTCGTGTAATCTAAAAATCTTGAATGCATCTATTGACCATGTGTGTAAATGCTTGTATGAAATTGCGAAATAGGAAAAGTAAAATAACAATAATTATCACACATGATCTGTTTCAAGCAGGTATAGCCACACCTTTGTCATTGAAAAGCTCTGTGTATAGCGGAATGAAAAATATGAAACGCCGCGCCTGGTCGTTAAAAACAGTTTAATTATTTTTGTCCAAAAATACTGTTTAAAATTCAAGTTCTTATATTTTTTGGTGTCAATATAATGGAAGTAAAGGTATGATTTATTTGCTAAAGTTTTAATTAAAATTTTTGATAAGAAATATTATTTTTAGTTTGAATTTTAAAAGAGAACATAATTGTAACTTTTAAATTGATTTTCTTATCTGTTTAAGTCCAACATGACAAAACTTAGACAACAGTTATTTTATTTCCATTAATAGCCTTAATATACTTATCTTGGGTGGGGTCATATTCTTATTTGAGACTGAAATATTTATTACAATAATCTAATTCTACTAAATGTTATTATAACAAAAACAAAAAAATATACAAGAGCATTGACCAATACTAATAATAAAATAAATATTTTGTCTATGACTGTTACTGCAGTTTAGGCATGCTCTACTTTTGATCACAACTTGCAAATTATACGGTAAATAGTTTATACCTTTAGACTAAACATGACCTGTGCCACACATGCACATGTTTATTATTTGGAACGCGTTTTTTAATCTTGTATAAAATAGACTTATTGCAAATTTTGTATCCGTATTTTGTTTCTATGTCATAAGTTGTAACTTGTATATAAATAATTTTGTTCCCAAAAGTTAAAATTCTGTTTGACAATGGTCATTAAGAAAGAAGAAAATATAAACGTTGGCTTAAGAAGGATGTAAATTGAAAGACATATTAAAAAAAAACATTGAATCACTGCACTAAAATTGAATGTCTGATCAATTGTTTTCATTGTTAAAATAAGATTAAACAAATAAAATATTTTCAAAAACCAAACAAAATGGTTTTCTAAAACAACAAGCAAGTTATCACATTAACACCTCTTGCGCAAATTGCTAACCGTGCTATTTGGATCGTGTTGTTCCATATATATTTTCCTTTTTTAGTCTTGTAAAATAATGTATATCAAAATATACAATAGCATAGTACAACCAAGTCCCCCCACACAGACAATTTGATTTCACCACTGCTATAAAGCAAAATTAATATCAATGTGCCGTAAAAAAGGCTGAAATTGCATTGTTTTGCAACGGTAACATTAGAAATGTCCAATGCAATCCAAATAATAGTTGGGCTCAATAAGTGGTTCAAATTTAAAATAAAGCATTTTTAACATAAATAAAAAGTGCAATTAAATGCATTTATTTGGCATGGAACTAAAGAAAAAAGACTTCATTTGATACAATCGCTAGACAGCGAATTGTGGTAGAAGGGAAAGAGACAACGCCCTGCTCATTCATGTGGAATTGAAAAAAACGTGCAAGTGTTGTAATTCAAGTACCTATTTTTGCATGCACCTGAGTTATTTCAAGGATCAGATTTAATGATTTTTTGTGTGTTCTGTTTGGACTGCATATGAGATTTAGTTTACAAATCAAAGATAGTTTCTACTTTACCTTAAGTATTTTTTTTTTTATTTTTTAGTATAAAAACTAAAATGTAGGTAGTTTTCATATATTTTGTCGCTTAAAGCCTTCCATTATTGGTCATTTATTTTTTCGAGTGGCTTTGCACATTACACTGAATAAGCACGATCAATAACAATAGTGGTGTAGTAACCTTATTTGACGCCGTTATTGTTAGTTGTTACAGTATTTTAGCTGAGGGAGAAAAATAGAGAAACAAAACAAAGCAAATTTGAAAAAGTAATAAATTAAGTATGGCACGCGCTTAATAGTCAGCTTCTTAATTCACGTTTTTTTTTCTCTTTACATCAAAGTATTGCCGATTGAAACATGTGCCTTGGTGATGCATGATCATATGATTGAGAATTAAGATAAATGAAAACACGTTCGAGTAGCTATACTTCTAGAAAAAAAAAATAATTTTGTCTTTTGTTTTTAATTGCAGGTATTGTTCAAACTGTAAATGTGGATTTTCAAAAACGTCATCCAGATGAGACCAACGCTCATCATCTTATGTCTTTTTGGCATAATCACGACGTCAACGACAGCATTTGGTAGACAGATAACTAGAGAAGAGCAAACAGATTCAGCGGAAGACGTCTCCTCTAATGAACAGAAATACATGGTAGATCATTTTGAATCAGCACGACTATCGAGGAATCGAACGTGAGTTAATGCTTTTTTCTTCAATTCTCATTAATTCGATTTTCATTTATCTGTATTTTAGAAAACTGGTTTCATCATTACAAAAACAAAGATCTGGAATATCGGATAACATTCCCGAAAGTAGTTTTAAGTTTAGTAATAGCCTAGTCAATAAAACATTTAATAAATTTAGTACTGATAGTAGTAGTGGTAATAGAAATAATTTAACTAGTAACCTAAGTAGGTTACGAGACAATAAAAGTAGCTCAAATATTAGGTTAACAACATATAGACCCCGTTTTGCAGGATTAGCGAAAACCACTCTAGCTCCTAATTCAACTCCAAGATCTAGAACAAAAAGTGATAAATTTTCCGATCAAAACGTACAAAGTAAGAATGAGGAATCAAACGAAGAAACGCGATGGAGTGGTAAAGTAAATACACTGAATGATTACGATGACGATGAAGCCGATCCTGATTTTCTGCCTTTGAGTGCTGGGAATGGCAAGGAAAGTCCTGTAAGTGATAGTAAGGATGACGATAGTAAAAAGACATTATCTGATCAAGTGAAGGAAGGAAAATATGGTTTAATACAAAATGAGTTGTTTCAAGAAACACCAAAGAGGCCAGGAATCATAAGTTATGCCACAAACTCTGAAACAGCCAACGACAACAAAAATACATTGGGAGGCTTACAACAAGAGGATATTTGGTTGGCAGAAAATTCTTTATTGGTCTTAAAAGGAGGTGATTTGAATTCCAAAACAGACGATGAACCATGGATTCCAATCGATGGATATAAATCTGAAAAGAGGCCGGTAAAAATTCCCACCAACCCAAAAGTGCCCCCTCCTTTTCCGATTCAATTAGATGAAGATGGACCTGTGCAGTTTCTCGGAAATAACCCGTTTCCCGTTTTTAATCCATTCACGAATGAATCCATTAATCTTCTGGCACCTAATGGCCTTCCTCAGGCTGAACCTTATTTTAAGAATTTTCCATTTCCTCTCCCTCCTCCAGAAAACTTAACTAACACATTCATACCACCTCCATTGCTACACTCTTTAGTGAATCCTAATCAAACGTTTATTAATCCATTTATTAATTTTCCCGCCCCACCATTTGGTCCACCCTTTGGGCCAAACATTGACCCTAATAATATGACTGAATTTGACGAAGATGATCCTTCCTTGTATTATCCGCCTCCATATAGTTTTGTCTATAAAAGCAATTATAGCAATATAGTGCCTCCTGGCCCTCTAGTTCCTGGAATAGTGCTTCCTCCTCCTCCAGACTTTTTCACTCGATTAAACGATACAAAGCCTAAAAAGCCTGGCAAGACGACACAAGATGTAATTACTCGACTGCAGAAAATAAATGGCCGCACAAAACTTTACACCACCACTCTTCGACCGACTGTACCTTCAGGAAAAACTAGTACAGGTCGTACTGTTCTTAAGCCAAAGCCTGTGAGTGTAGAAGTCACAAAGGCTAAAGTTCGAGGCCCAATTGATCCGATCAAAGACTTTGACCGGTTTAATTATGTCAAACCAACTAGTACACCCATTCAACATTCCACAACGACAACAATCAAACCTACAACTGTATATTACAACTACTTCGAGGCAACCGAGCCTTCTTCAACCACAAAACGACCAAAAACAAATGGACGTACCATGACTTACAAAGAAATCGTGCGAAAACCTATCAATTATGACTCCAGTACAACTACATCAACGAAAAAGCCGCTTCCTGCAAACACTTACTTACCTGTTCAGTCACATGAATTCGATAAATTTGTCTACATTACTCCAAAGCCGGAGATCAGAAACAATGGTCGACCAACTACAGAAAATTATGACTTTGTTCCAATAAGTAACATACAGTTCCTTCCCTCAAAACAATCGCAAATTAAATCATTTGAAGATGAAATTGAAACAATTAAACAAACTTTGAAGTTTTACAAAACTACAACACCGTCCTCAAAGTTGACTTCATCTACTTCTCGACCGGTGTATGAATACTCCTTTGGCACACAGAATAACAACGATAACTATGGATTTAAACCAATCATACCGAACTATCAAGGTTACTTTAGCGAAGCAGTGACTGATGCACCAGCATTTTATCCTAGTACAACTATCCTATCACCTTATTCTGTCAAATCCAAAAAGCCTAAAGCTGGTCGTGGTCATACTATTACTCAAACATTATACGACTCACACAGTGATGCAACAACCGAATTTCCCGTTTATCCATCGACACGTATTCCATATTATGTGCCAAAATATCACCAGAGCTCCACGCAAAATCCTCATGCAGCCATTGTCTCCATTGAGAAACAGATTTTACGCGAATTAATCCCACAAACGGGCGCCATTCCACATAGTAACTTTAATAGTAATAAAAATAATCAGCAACAATCATCACGCTTCAAGCAATATTACCAGCAACCTCATGAGCAATATCACACAAAAACGAGACCACATCAAGAGGAAGTGACACAACAAATATATTATGATGCTCGTAAGCCACTAGAACGCGTTGTGATTGGAAACCAAACATACATTGTTTATCGCATCAAAGGTTCTTCAGCAAGACCTTATCAAACACAAAGTCCTTCCTCAAGACCTCGTCCTCATACTCCACTAAGACAACACTCACAGCTTCATCATCATTATCGTGAGCCAACGAATGGTCATCAACAACCAATTACGCTTGATAGTGATATACATGTCAATTATAGACACCCATTACCTGAAATTAATCCCGATAGTGAATTCATTCCAAGCTACAATCCAGCAGATATAGCTCAACATAGCACCGTCTCTGGAAAATATCAACGCGATCCACAGTTGATACAATATAAATTACCAGGGGATCAAGCTCATGTCTACTTTTTGCCACCAGTGAAAAGATAATAGCCATGCTAATCTGAACGAAATGTTTGCTTTCTTTTTTCTGTCTTTTCCAAAATTATCTTACTGATGTTGTGATAAAGTACATATAAATTTATATTTCTTGCTTGAATACTCTAAAACCGCTCAAAATTTCTTTTAATATAAAATATGTAATTACTTATTTAGTAAATTATTATTATTTTACCAACAATTATTATGTACACATTACATTGTTTGACTTATGAAAATAGATCATTTTGTTTTAAGATAAGATAGATTTTTTTTTCTAAACGAAAACTCATAAACCATTTACCATATTTATCTATTCAATAAATTGTAAAAAAAAAATATGATTGTCATTGTAAATGTATTTTAGGCATAGATATTTATAAGAAAAGTATTTGAATAAATTTAAAATAAAAAATGATGATTTTTGTTCTATTGCATTATAAATAATTCAGGAAAGTATCGATTTACAAATTTCTTTTTGTGTAAATAATTATTTTATACAATTTTTCATAAACTATTTTGATATTAATAAAGATTTCTCAAAAAGTTTTTAAATTTAATTTTGTTTAATTGTATATTTAATGTTTCTACTTAGTGACATATTAAATTTAAACAGTCACTCAACAAAAGTCACTTGAGATGGACCGTTTCGCTCGACATGACTTTTTACACAACACATTTATTATACTCGGTAGAAAATGTGGCTTTAGAATTCTAGAAGAAAAATGGATCGATCGAGTTTGGCCGAATTTCAATTTGTCAATTTGTACTTTTATTGCACTGTGCTACGTTTACAACTTGAGAAAATTCTGGGGTGATTTTGAATTTGCTTGTTACAGCACTATCATCATAGCTCCTCTCATAGGAGGTGCTTTTCGTTTGGTACATTGGCCAAGGAAACAAGGCGAAATAATGATGTTGTACTACAATCACATTGAGTTCTGTAAGCGATACTCGAAATCATCTAAAGAAGGAAAAGTCATCAATAAGTACATTATTTGTTTGAACTTTTTCATGCTGCTGCTTTTCATCTTTATATTTATTATGGGATGTGTAACACTTTTGACTCCCGTATTTTTATACATTTTTACTGGAGAAAGTATGGTGCTACCAATACCGATCTATATAATATTTTTGGAGTTCGATTCTCATCCTGGTTACGATTTCAATTACATATTACATATCTATGCTATCTATGAAGTGGTTGCGTGTTTTGGCATCATACAAGTATTAACATTGCTTTTTATTGGTTCTTCTACAATGCAAATAGAAGTACTTCGTACGAAAGTCAATGAATTGGAACAGCTTATTTTACTGGATGTCAACAATGCCATGACGAAACAAATCAAAGAAAAATTTGCAGAAATAATCAAATTTCATAATGATGTCATAAAATATGCAGATTGTGGTGAAAATGTGCTAACTTATCAATATCTTCTGGATGTCACTACTTTGACAACATTAGTTGTCATAGCACTATTTTATGCACGACTAGCTAATTGGATTCCTGGATATTTTGTTGCAATATTTGTCCTTGTTGGAGCTTTTTTGAACTACGCTCTTGGGGAACTAAATTGCATTCAATTAGAAAAATTTAACCAAGCAATTTATAACATTTCGTGGTATCAAATGGATTTAAAAATGCAAAAAAATATGATAGTTTTGCTGCAAAAAACACAGAAAACAACATTTTTCACGTGTGGAGGATTACGACCAATCAATGTAGATTTATTTGCGTCGGTAAGAAAAATAACTCTTAAATGTTTCTAATAGTATAAAAACTACATTTCGATATATGTATTTTTAGTTTGCCAACAGAGTGTACTCATACTTACTTATTTTGAAAGACATGGAACACAAGTTTAAATTTTAATCCTTTAATTCATGAAATTAATAAATTTTACACTAAAAAATGGTTGATTGTGTGTTTTTTTTCTCTCTTATGCTTTAATTCCAATTTTGGCTTGCATATTGTCAATAATTATCAAATAAGAATAAACAGAGTTGCAGAACTAGAATTTAAAGAAAAAAATAAGTTTAGTGTAATATTTTTAATACTGTAAACTTACCGATGCAAAGAGATCGACGTTGATAGGTCTTAAACCACCACAAGTGAAAAACGTATTTGTTGAACTTTTTTGCAAAAATATTAAAAGCATCTTTTGCATTCCAATACTCATGCGAAACCACGAAACATTGTAAATATCATTTTGTAGTTTGTGCAACTGTATGCTGTTTAATTCTCCAAGTCCATAATTCAATAGGGCAGCAAATAGTACAACAACAGCTAGAACATATCCAGGAATCCAGTTGGCCAAACGTGCGTAGAACAAAGCAATGACAACTAGCACCGTCAGAGTTGTTACATCGAGGAAATACTGAAAGCTTAGCATATATTCAGCATTACTAGCATACTCTATAACATCATTATGCAAGTCAATGATTTTGGCAAAATGTTTTTTGACTGTTTTTTCATTGTCCTGCATGTTGAGCAATATGAGTTGCTCTAATTGTTGGACCTCTGTGCGTAATATTTCAACTTGTAGTGTCGAAGCGCCAACAAATAGTAACGTCAACATTTGAATCAATGAAAAAACAAAAACTGTTTCATAAAGTGCAGCCAAGTGCCACAAATAGTTAAGTTCATATCCAGGGTGAGATTTGAAGTCGATCCCTGATATGTATAGTGGCAAAGGCAGTGCCATAGATTCACCAAGAAATACGTAAACCAATATAGGAGAACAAAACATAAGGAAAGCCACAGTTAAAAATGTCACTAGTAGAATCATGTTGAGCACATTTAAAAATATAACGTATTTCAGGATGACTTTTTTTTGCTTCGATGTCTTGTTGAACTTATGACAAAACTCGAAGTATCCATTGTATAAGAATTCCACAGTTTTTCTATTCACAGGCCAAAAAATTAGACGAAATACGCCACCAACCAAAGGAGCTGCAATTATTGTGCTGTAACACACGTATTCAAAATCGTCCCAAAATAAGTTCAAGTTATAAAAGTAAAATACAGAACCGAATATTGGCAATATAAGTTCAATTAAATATGTCCAACCGAATTTCCATTTATGATTTGTTAATTCAAGGCCAGTGGCTTTAAATAGGAAATTAAAATATTTTTGCAAATAATCAATTTGCTTTAACACTTCCATGATCACTTTCGAAACTGATGCAAAAAGTTCCGTGTTTCAAACTTTTATAGACAAAAAAATAATGAACACACAAGAAGCTATCATTCAAAATTTATAAGAAAAATAAATTAGGTACAATGAAAAACTATTAGAAAAATTTAAACGGAAAAGCATTTCAAAGCCCTCGTTTTTTACATGTCTATTCTAGAACAAAATTGATCATATGACCAATCTACTACTTCTCACAAAAATCATCTGTTTTTAAACTTTTTATTTACATCGGTACATTGTCGTACACCAAACATATGACTTAAAACTGCAAAAGGCTCTTATCATGACACTTCACATGAAACAATAACAAACGCACAGTTTCTTGTCGAACGCATGCGCGCACAAATCTATTACAATCACTTGGAAAAATTTTCCTTTTTGCATTCGATAAACTGTCAAAATATGAGAAAATCAGAAATTTAGTTTAGTGCTTCTACTACACTTCTAACCAGTCAGATAGAATAACGTCATTTTTAATATGTAATTTTTTCACTTTATATCAGTAAAAAATAGTCATTTTTTGATAAGTAAATAAAGTAAATCAAGTTTTTTATTTTTATAATTGTTCAAATGAAAAAACTCACTGAATTCCCGAAATAATTGTAACCAAAAAATTAGTGATTTTCAAAAAAAAAATAAATATTTGAAAAAGCATAAAAACATTCAATATAAATTTAATTTCAATTTAAATGATAATTTTATGTATAAAAAAAACCAAAGTGAAGACAAGTGTAATATCCAAATGACCACAATTAATCTCAAATAGTATTTTAAAGTTTTAAATTTTACCTGGAGAACTTTTACACAAACATTACATGTACACGAGCATTCTAAAATTTTACAGGACAGATAGAATTTTAATTTAATTATATAAAGTTCACTGTAATTATTCTCCCGTTCTTTCACCGATAATAATTTTCAAAAATATAATCACTTTTTATGCAAAGCGAAAAAAATTAAAGCGGTGAAATCATTTCAGCAAAACCTTTGATTACAGTTTATTTTTCGTTAGCCAAAATACTTTTAATGTAGGGAAAAAGCTTTAATTGATGAAAAAAAATTATGGTGGTTTTTTTCGTGTATACCTTTTCAACAGGTGAAAATTGCGTTTTAATCTAATTTTACGGTTTAATGAATTTACCCATATTTTTATCTTTGGATATTGAGAACACGTCATTTTATTTTTATTTATGCAATAGGTTTTTTTCATACATAAAGGAATTAAAAACAGTGCGATAAAAATTTAGTGCTAAAACAAAAAATAAATAAATAAACTCAAAGTAAAATGAATTCGATAGAAATGTTAACTGCTTTATCAAGAGCATGAAAAAGACTTTCAATCATTTTGTACATGCTTTAATTCGGACGCCATTTAGTATAGCAAAGCGAAAATTAATTGACAAACGTGATCAACCTGGCACCGATATTGCCACTAACGCTCACGTCAGCTGCGCTGCAGTCAACGAAAGACCACCAAGTAGAACATCATCAGCCAGCACAGCCGACAGAGACGAAGACTTTAATCAATCAGAGTCCAACACATATAGTGACTGCCGAAGTGATACCACAAAATACAGTCTTAAATCTCCGACCTCAGTATCATCAAAACGAGTTAGTGACTCAAAGTCTCCGCGATACCTCAACAAGTCCGGAAGCAGTCGATTTACCTTTGAGCCAGCCGACCGTGGTGGCGTTGTTGGCGCAGCACCAATCACAACAACCGAAAAGAAAAAACGACGAAGACGCGTTATTACAAAGTTCCGATTTCGACACTTTGGACGTCGTAAAACCACCACAACGTCTGCTGCCTCATCAGCCGGTCGCCGTTTTGGAAGTCGAGAAGGAAAATCAGGCAAATGTATTGACCCAAACATCTCCCTTGCATCACCATCATATTCATCAATCGCATGTTACCGCCACCAATGTATCCCCTCCACCGTCATATTTGATACTAAATCGATGGCGACAAAGTCAGGAAAATGTCGAGTCCTTGTCGCCGTTATCATCGCCAAAACATCAACATCAAGAAAAAAGCTTCTTTTTGCCACAAGCTACCCCGGATGTAGCTCCTATAAAGACAACCACACTCCGAAGTTCACTTCCGACACCGTCATTCCATCCTTTGAGTAGCACCTTACGTACAACCAGTATAGCAAATAGCCTGACACGACTCTCATATCCAGATAACGATGCAAACGAAATTTTGATGCCTTTGTCGCATGTTATTGATACTGTGACCGTCTCGAATGTCGGGAACAATGACCCGTCGATTGTTGGCGCTAGACTGCCACCCACAACACCGCCTCCCATTTCCGCTATATCCCTTGATAGTAGTTGTGATAAAATCAATAACGATACACAGTTTCCCACTTTTAATTCCAACAATTTTCAACATCGACACTCAACGAGCTTTTTACCCACTAAGACATCTAGTTATTCATTTATGGCAATCCCGACATCTGCAACAACAACGTCTACAAACCTGACAACATCGACAAAAAATTCTAATATTATCGCCTCCAATGTAGGTACAACTGGTAGCATTGGCGGGATCAACGAACGACTAGGCTCACTATTTAGTGGTCGTTTTGCCAATTTGTTTCATCATCACCACCACCATTATCATCATCATAATCAGAAGCATTTGCATCAACAGCAGGCCACACAGCATCGTTCCACCATCGACTTTAATGAATTCATAACGAAAAACAATTTTTACAACAAACAGAATGAAATGGCCAAACCAAAATCACATCAAGACTTTCTTTCTTTATCACTGTCACCGCCACTTAATCGACGAAATAAAGACATGCCTGCTCTCAGAGGACCGTTTGTGAGCCTGTAAGTATTTTTTTTTTAATTTCACTTTTACATCAACAATTGTTTATTTTTTTTTTTGTGTAATTTTTCTGTTTTTAGACATTAAGATTTTTTAAATCATTCGATAGATAAAAATACGATATTTATTGATTTCTTATCAATATTTTATGCATGTAAAAGCCTTTGTTATTTCCTTCTAAAATTGGTTTGATGTGTATGCTGCAGGTACATGTGACGTCTATCGCCTATGACATGTAACCACACAGTTTTTGTCTATTTTTGCCTTTCGATAAAAAATAGATGCTCTAGAAAATCATGATCATGATTATTTTGTACTACAGTTCTATTTATAAAACATCTCTATTTTGTATCACACAACACGCAACTCACTGTGACCTTTCATAATTATTAAATAGTAAACTCGTGTGTGTCGGTACCCGGTCAACATGTACATCTGTCCGTTACGGCAAATTTTGTTTTGCACCACACACTTTTGTGTTTTCAAGCAATTCAAAAAAAATATTCTTAATAGTTTCAAAAGTAAAATCTGTTGGGCATGAAGATGGTATTTATTACTATTAGTGTTTTTTTTTTTCAATTAAGAATAAAAATATGAATAATAAAAAATACAAATATTGAAACTGAAATTTAAAAACATTTGAGAGACAATTTAATGTGTGCCAATATGACGTTTTTTCTCAATGAAAATATTGTCTAGAGAAAATATGAGCAAAAATTTGCGCCTATATGGATCATAATTTGGAAAACTCGTAGAAAATAATTTTAAAAATATATTCACTGAGCGAAATTACTCTTTTAATTCATTCAAATGAGAATACTGTTCTTATGGTGAACATTTTTGTCCCACTTTTAGAATAGTTTATTTAAAAAAAAAATATTTTTATAAGAAACTTGAAAAAAAAACTTATCAAAAAAAAAATTAAACCAATTTTATTTTAGCTTTTTAAATTTTATGTGCAACCTAGTGATACAGGTCGAGACATCATTTAGTTGAGTAGAGAGACAATAATATCTATCAGACAGTAATATTTAGAGCCGTGGTCGCGTCAGCTCCTAAAGATATTTTATCCGTCCATCGATACAAAAATTATCAAAAAGAGTGCATTTTCTTCGTAGTATGAAAAAATATGACAAATCATTGAAAATTTTAACCTTTTGCTAACAGTTGACAAAAGGGAAAGAATTTTTTTTACAAATACTTAAATAGTGAGAAATCTCTATATGTTTGAAATTTTATTTATATAAATACAGAAAAAAAATTACTTGACAAAAGACGTGTGACGTACATTTCTCAATTTTTAGCTCATGTTATTGTCAATTTTAACATTTCATTGTGTTTGATAAATATATTTGTACAAAAAAATATCACAAATACAAAATTGAAGTACAAAGATTGAACATTAAAAGGCTTAATTTTCAAAATCACTGGAACTGTCAATTAAAGGAATCATTTTAATGATTAAATGCACTTTTATATTTAATTAAATTCAACTGAGTGGAAATGCTTTATTTCAAAGTCATTGCGTTTTAGTAGATTTTATTTATTAAAATAAAGAAGAGTAAACACAAGTCGGAGAGAAAAGTGTCGCCATTCGTATACAATGTATCGTACGTACAAATGAGAGACGAAAAACTTTTCCTCAATTAAATAACAAATTTATCTACTTTTGCAAATTATGACGTAAATACTTGAAGGAAATAAATTTCAATCTTTGTACTTTTTTGCACGTGATATTATTTGTAAACCCTCCCTTAAAAAATATTGCAAACAAAAATTATTTGTTTTTACGCTTTGTGAGATAGATCGAACGTGTATAATTTGTTCATTGACATGGATGGCACAAACACATGCAGTTATTTTCGTTATTATCAAGATATGTTAAATACAACATATAAGTGCAACTTATTTGACGCAATTAAACCATTAGCGGCTTCCCACAATGCCCATGACGTTGTCAATTCTTTACAAAGCGATGACGAAAGTTTTGTCCAATCTTTCGATATGCAACTAAAATTTGCTCGACTAGTCGTAAGTCGAGTACAGGAATTTCTGATAAGTAGCCAAATGGATACACGCAAGCTACATGCCGATGACTCAGAATCGTCTTTTCTCATGGACACTGTTTTGTCCTTCCTGCAAATAATATTTTTCATATCGTTCATTTGCCTCATAAAACAATACCTGAATGTGCATGTTGTTCAAGTGGAGCCACTCAGATTGCTCAATAAATCGGAGGAGTACGATGCGTATGACTTGGTGCCCGATACACCGTTAAACCGAAAGGCTAGTCAAAAGGAAGTTAAACGAGATACAAAGAGTTGTAGAGAACGAGAACAACACAAACAGTTAGAAATTAATGCAAAAACAAAGCGACAAAGTAACTATCACCTCATGAACAACGATCTCTTTACGGAACGTGAAACAATATTGTTATTGAATAAGTTGAATGCAGCTAGCAATCATAATAACAATAGAAATGCAAGTCGAAAGAAATATAATACCGATAGATTCGTGACAAATAATCGAAAATGTACGTCAGTTGGTCCTGTAATGAATACATCATTCGCCAAAGAAACGGAAAGAGATGAAAATTTCGCGTTGATGCTAGAGAAGAGCGTGCAACAAGACGACGAACACGACGAAAGTACTGTAACTTGTGCCAGTGAGGCAAATTGGCGACAAGCTGTATTGATGCACCATCAAAATGAGACAGCAATTTACAATATTATGTGTGTGTAGAAATGCTTTTTTCTTTCGTGTTTGTGATTAGCTTATGCAGAAATTTGATTAATGCTTCTAAAGGGTTTTTATGGTTTTAAAATTAAAAATTTACTTAAAATTACGCATTATGTCGCCAGTATGTCTGTTTACTATACTATTACAATGATTTACTTTTTTTTGTGAAAAATTCAAAATTTTATATTTCATTTGACTAATATTTGGAGCAAAATTTTTACCGACCGTATTTAGATGCTATATTCACCCTAACAATTTTTGGCACGGTAGTACTCGAATGACGTATTTTTTTTAAATTTTTCATAGCTTACACTACATTAAGTGATGAATGTATCTACTAATACAAAAACATGATGAAGGTTTTGCTAGATGTCTTGCTAAAATTTCAGTTATGTTTGGACTGTCAGTCGATTTGGAGACTGTAGTCCTTTATTTATTTATTTTTTCGCTTATTGTGGTAATGAGTGATCAATAATATTTGATGTTAAACTCACTAAAAAAAGTAGTTTTTAATAGAAACCAGTGAAAGATGTCATTGAATCGCCAAAGAAAAAATGTGTCGCCGCATAAGGCGTCTCCATTTTAAACACTTTCAAGGTCTTCGTCATTTTCTATGCATCTAATGAATATAATTACACAGTGTTCACAACAATTGCAAAACAAATGATTTATTATAATAATAAAAAAGCGAAAAAGCGCCAAAAATACTACATCAAAATCACATATGCTGTGTGCACAATGCTTAAAAATAATGCAATTAGTGTTAAAACCAGTATTTCTGCAGCGACTGGGAGTACCGGTGCTGGCATTAAGATGGTTTGCAGCAATGTAATGAATGCACTTTTCGATCGTTTGAGACAATTAACGATAACTCCACGTATGCCAACAAGTAGACTCTTTCTTGGTCCCACAACACAACTGCAGTTTCTCTCACCAAGTTTAACACCACAATTAACTCCGCTTTTTAAGAAAAAGTTAATATTGTTTGTTCTTTTTTATTATTTTTGTTTTACAGTACCTCTAAAGATTAGAAATAAACTTAAATTATATCATTTTCAGGTCAGAACCTCGTGCTTCCTTAACGATTTTAGATGATGTCTATCCAACTTCATCCGATAGCAGTTTATATGGGTCTGATGAAGAACAAGAGGATGCCGCACAATACTGTCGCGGCGGATACCATCCAATAGTCATTGGAGACGTTTTTGATAATCGATATCGTGTCGTCCGTAAATTAGGATGGGGGCATTTTTCGACTGTGTGGCTGTGTTGTGATGTTGAGTAAGTGTCACTGTTTTTTTTTATTTGCAATTGAATTATTTTAAATAGAATTTAATTTAATTTCTAGAACGGATAAATATATTGCCCTGAAGGTGGTAAAGAGTGCGCCAAGCTACACGGAAACAGCTAGGGACGAGATTCGTTTGTTGGAGACAATTCGAGAAGCTGATAGGCACGATCCCAATAGAAATAGGATCGTGAGACTGCTAAACCATTTTACTGTACGTGGTGTTAATGGTGTTCATACATGTCTCGTGTTCGAAGCACTTGGATGTAGTCTATATAAGTTAATTCTTAAAAATAATTACCAGGGATTAGCGATACAACAGGTTAAATCTATTATTAAACAGGTGAGTTTTTGTGCACCGTAGCGGTAACGTTATCGCGTGTTACATTACATTTCTTTTCGCAGGTTTTACAAGGCCTAGAATATTTGCATACCAAATGTCATATCATACACACGGATATTAAGCCGGAAAATATTTTACTAGTAATGGATAACGCAGCTACAATGAATCAGGAAATCGACGATGAAATCATGAGTTTGAAAGACATGGGCGTTGAATTTCCAGACTCCTATAGTAAGACAATAAAATTTTGTATCTGTTCTTTTTTAATTTTTTTTTAATAATTTAATTTTAGTTAGTGCATATGAGAAAAGCTCAAAAGTGATCAAGAGCACGGACAGTAAACGAACTAGTTTGGAACTGCAATCATCAACTTCCGAAGAAGATAGTGGAGGAGGGGTCACATTAAGCACAACGCCTGGCGAAAAAACGCCCGCTGCCTCATGTCTTTTAGGGTCAATGCAAAAACGTAGTTTTGAGTTGACTGGGAACGAAAAGAGTGGTGGTAATGAAGTCAGTGGTGCTGCTTCTTTAGGACGTTTTCGTCTGGAACGACGGAATAGTAAGCAGCAAAATGGAAAAATAATCCTCAATGAAGGAGTAAGTACAAAAAAAAAATTATAATGTACCTACAAAGCTAATCGTCATTTTTTTTGTAGTGTAAAAACATTTCAACAGAACTGAATAGTAACAATGGTAGTAATAATAAGAAACATTATCAAACGCAAATGAGCCAAAAATCAATGGCATCTCCATTATCGCATTCGGCTTATCAATCAGCGATTCAGAATTTAATAAACAATCACAACGTTCAAGTAAAGATTGCAGACTTGGGAAATGCTTGTTTTGAGGTAAGTTTTCTTTATTTGTACTTTTTTTTTAAATTATTAATTAATTTTTTGATTTGCAGAATAATCACTTTACGGAAGAAATTCAAACGCGCCAATATCGTGCATTAGAAGTACTTTTGGGGTCGCCATACAGTTATTCAGCAGACATTTGGTCGGCTGCTTGTCTTGCCTTCGAGTTAGCCACTGGCGATTATCTTTTTGACCCGCATTCTGGCGACACTTATGGTCGGGATGAGGACCATTTGGCGCATATCATTGAGTTGCTTGGAAATATTCCGCCTAGTTTAATATTTCGCGGAAAGTATGGAAAGAAGTATTTCACTAGCTATGGTGAGAAATAAGTTTTTTTTTTCAAAAAGGAAGTGAATTTCATTAAGAAAATTTATGAATTTACAGGAAGCTTAAAAAACATTACTAAACTAAAGCCATGGAAATTGTACGATGTGCTTGTGGACAAATACGAATGGCATCCTGACGAAGCAAAAGGTTTCACAGAGTTTCTCCTGCCTATGCTTGATTATAATCCATTACTGCGCTCAACTGCTGCCAAAAGTGTCCAACATCCTTGGCTGGACTCAGCTGCCAACGATACAATGTCCACAGCTCATCATCATCATCAACAGCAACAAAAACGTACAAGCAGTAGTAATATTGATAATACAGTAGTCATTGATAAACTTGTCTAAGAACGCGAGGTTTCCGTTGTCAGTGAATGAGTTTTCTTCCGAAAGAAAAAAAAATGAACAAAAATCTTCCCTCTCTCATATTCTTATGAAATTTTTCATTCGCATCTTTTAAAAATTTCTAATTTCCTTTTCTACAAACAAAGACAAAAAAACTAAAACGCCGTAACTTTTTCACTTTCCTATCGAATAACGCGTAGTTTTAGATAGCTCAAACTAACGGGAGACAAAGACTCGTGTAATCAGACATTAGCGAGGTCTTTAATCAACTACACTTACTCAGAACGAAAAACCAAATATTTAACCAAATTACATACTACAATCTAGTATATAACATTGATTTTACAAAACATGAAAAAAGGGAATTTAAAAGTAGGTAAAAAAAAAACTAAAAAGATTTATAAAATTAGAAAAATCTTTGTACTATTGTAAAAAGTTCTCTAAAATTGAGGACGACAAATATAAACATAAATTTAAAAAAAATGCTGATGATTGATTTACTTTTAAATTTTAAACGTAAATAAACTAATTGATGACATACATTATTATTACATATTAAATAGATCTAGCAAAAATTTACTTAGAGACAGAAATAAAATACATAGATGAGATAATATAGTTTGTTTTTTTTTATCTTAAAATTTCCAGACTATATATCACAATCCTTCCGAAAAAGTCAAAACTACTTTCGAACACAATTCGTATGCTCTTAACATTTTCCACGGATTCCTTAAGGTTGAATACTTGAGCTTTGTTTATGTCGTCAGGGAAAAAGTCTTGTTTAATTTCCTCTGTTCCGTCAGCCTTTGAAAGAATCATTGTGCAATCTTTGCCGGCAAATCCTCCCTGAAATTGTATTTTTACACCGCTAATCGCTGGAACTACCGACTCGAAATCCAGCAAGATGAATTGTGGTGTGCCCTAAAAAGTTAAATATATTTAATGTAAAAGACTCAATTAGGACTTTTCAAACTTACTGAATCGGAACTCCAACAAGTCTCATCCGAGTCGTCAAAAAGATACTTTTTGCCATTTTCCTTGTTGTTGCGATTAAGCACCGAGCTTACCCTGAGTCAAAGGATTTTGTTTTAGTTGTGAGAGTACCAAATCAGTGAGATTCTTACCTGCAATCGTATTTTAATTCCTTTAAAATGTTCGTCATGCCTCTTTGTTTTGATTTTTTTTTGCCTGGAATTTTAATGGAAATTTGGATTTCCATCAAAGTTGGATGGGAGACTTGGATGGAATTTAAAATTCCATCCAAGTCCCTTGTTCAACTTTGATTTTTTCATTTTAATTCGTCTCGAAATTAGTTCCAATTTTTGCCGCACATCCGCTTTGGTGGCTCCAAACAGGATGTTGACAACGTGCTTGTAGCGCCCTCTCCGCTGTGACTTTTGGCACTAATGGCCTGTCAAATAACAACTTCGCGAATATAAAAGTGATTGAGATTGAATTTTATCTCGAGCCTTTTTCATATATCGCATTATTCCTACCGTTCACTCCTTCGAGTTAAATCCGATCGGCGTTTACCGAGATTCGAGACTCGAAAACTGCCCCAATTGAAAGCTAAAAAGAAGCCCTTTTTATTCGAATTTTCAAAAAAAAAAAAATAGTCAAGATTCAGCGTAAACAATGAAGATGGAAACGAGCGAAAATACGAGTGAGCGTCTAGAAGTTGGCGATCTGTATGTCGTTCGGCGCCAAGACGGTACCTGGCACAATGCACAAATCGTCAGCTCACGCCTAAACGAACAAAATGCATACGAATATTATGTGCACTACGAAGGACTCAATCGGCGCTTGGATCAATGGGTGAATCGTGAAAATATAGAATTTCGCTCGAAAGATACGATCATCACGACAACGGGCCCCAAGCCGGACGAACCAAAGTTGATTGAGGTCAAAATAGAGAACAACACTGTGCTCAGTACGCCGTTGCTGGATTCGAATTTGTGCTCAGATGATCGGAAAATTACGCGGAACCAAAAGAGACGCCATGACGAAATCAATCATGTTCAGAAAACGTATGCCGATATGGATCCCACAACAGGTAAGAAAAATGCTTTACACTAATTTCTAGCAGTCCCTAATGCCTTTTTGTTTCTTTTAGCTGCTTTGGAGAAAGAACACGAAGCAATTACAAAGGTAAAGTACATCGACAAATTGAGGATAGGGAAATTCGAAATAGATACGTGGTACTTTTCGCCCTACCCGGAGGAATATGGAAAAGTTGGGACACTGTATGTGTGCGAGTATTGCCTAAAATACATGAAATATCCGAAAACATTCCGTTATCATTGCACCGAATGCACCAAAAAACAGCCACCGGGCAACGAAATCTACCGCAAAGGCACCATATCCATCTACGAAATTGACGGAAAGGACCACAAAATCTATTGCCAGACATTGTGTTTGATGGCAAAGCTCTTTCTCGATCACAAAACGCTGTATTATGACGTGGAACCTTTCTATTTCTACGTGTTGTGCGAGGTAGACCGAAAAGGAGCTCACGTTGTCGGTTACTTTTCGAAAGAAAAAGAATCTCCGGACGGCAATAATGTCGCTTGCATTCTCATTCTGCCGCCGTATCAACGAAAGGGCTATGGAAAATTGTTAATTGCCTTCAGCTATGAGTTGTCGCGTCGTGAAGGAGTTGTTGGTAGCCCGGAAAAACCCCTTTCAGACCTTGGAAAATTGAGTTACCGCAGTTTTTGGGCGTACACTTTGCTGGAACTCCTCAAAGATTGCCGTACCACGACGCAAAGTATTAAGGACCTCAGCGAGTTAAGTGGCATTGCTCAAAACGACATTATTTACACGCTGCAGTCCATGAAAATGGTAAAGTATTGGAAGGGACAACGTGTCATTTGTGTCACGCCGAAAACCATTGCAGAATTGTCCAAATTGCCGCAATTCAAGGAGCCGAAATTGATGGTGGATCCCACATGTCTCAAATGGACACCGAAGAAAAATAATTATGCGTTAAAAATTTTAAAGAAGAATTAGTGTCAGCATTTTTTTTTTTTTTTTTGAAATTTGTCTCCTTGATCACGAAACATTTAATAAACGTTACACATTTATATAATTTTTAATTGTTCTTGTTTTGAAATACAACTAGATATTTATATTGTTTATTTTATAAAAAGGAATTTACAGATTGATAGAAGCTTTCATCTTCTTTTCACTCTAAATTATAAATAATTACAATAGGAGTACCAGTTCTCGTGGTATTCAACAGATCCGATCAGATTGCGTCAGTTACTTGTCTTTCCGTTTCGTATAGGCTCTAGATTTAAACTTTTTTCATCTGTAGTACTGTCCCTGATTCCATTGAGCATCGGCTCCGGAATTTGAGTTCTGAAACAAATTTTTTTTTTAATAAATGTAACAAGGTCTAGTAACAAAAAAAAAAAACTTACCGAATATCCGGAAAATGGCGAAAAGTATCCCTGAGCTGTCCTATTTTGTGACGATTGAGGTGCATTGAAATATTGGTTTGTGGCATTCGGAGACGAGCTGGCTTGAGTGCCTCCAGTTTGAGCCGAGCGGACGGTGGACGATCTGGCCTCTGGTTTTTTCTGTGGCGACAAAATTACATTTCCCGTTGAAGCGGCGCTCTCGGATGCGACGTCATTGGATTTCACTGCCAGACTCTCCAAGCGTGGTACAATCGGTGTACTGATGTGTCGATGATTGATGTGCGCTTGCAAGTCACGTTGCGAGAGATACGTTCGACGACATCCCTTACTTTCGTAACGCGTACCGCCGTGCGTACACATAAATACCGTCCCTAAGCCCGTTTGTTCGACTCGAATCGCCTTTTCTTTGCATCGCGGACACATTTTCATCGTTTCTTTGCGCGCACATCCCAGACAGAAGACATGCTTGCACGGAATCATTCGTCCGTAAATCAGAATTGGCTTTTCGCATTGATCACAGCAGTGAATCATGGGATTGATGACTTTTTCGCCGATCAGATTTACCTTGTGATTCCACTCGAGATGCAGCATCGGTTCAGGGGGGCCTCGTGAAATTGTCGTGAACGTAGGTGCTTCTAACTGAGAAATGTCAGCTTCCATATCGATTGTTGGTGCTTTGATTTCCGTGACCTCGTTTGTATCGTCATCTTTTTTGGCCATTCCCTTTTCCTCGATACTTTGCTCGGCAACACTCGTCTCGGTTTCCATCTTTTCTGGAACTTGTTCTGACAGACCGGCAACTTCCGACATTTTTTCCATGTTATCTTCCCCCTTGTGACTGCCTTCGGGATTTGACTCTTTTTCTTGTTGTGGTTGTTGCTGTTGTTGTTGCTCTTCGTCAGACGAAACGACTCGCGCTGCTCTTCGTCCTCTGCTGGCGCCCCGGCCTCGTCCTGAAACAAGAGAAAAATAATGATGCTGATAAGAAAACAACGCGACGAAAAACTATCAATTTGATTGGCACAGTAACGCACTACACCAGTCGTTTTCGTATGAAAATTACCTCTGCCTCTTCCACGAGCCATATCTAAGAATAGAATCAAAGTTTTCTATGGGATTTTTGTTGTTGTTTGATGTTTATAGTATGCAAATGCGATCGATGTGGATTTGTTTTCGCTCCTTTGTGAGATATCTTCAATGAATTCGCGGTCCTCAGCAAGCTGCAGCACACCAATAGACATTTATTTTTCTAACGAACGCTGATTTTTCACAGTATTTATTGATTTTCACGCATATTTTCCCCGAAAATCTCTTCCGACGTTCCACTTGTTTACTGACTCACTTTCATACAACTCAAAATTAGTTCCATTTCCTGCCGCATTTCCGTTTTGGTGGCGCCAAACAGGATATTGAAATGGTGCCTGTAGCGCCATCTAGCGGCTTATCACTTTCAGCCGACTCAAAATGCTGTTTCCAGGTCCGTAGTGTCATAGGGGCCAAATAGGGGCAATGCTCCCATAAGAGATTTAATTTTTCAGAATAAAAAAAACCATTATTTTGAATTAAGACTTTTTTTTTATTTATTTTCATACAAATTACATGTATTTAATTGCTATCTTTACACAAAATCCCTTAATTTAATAAACTCTATTCAATAACTTATTACATTTTTACAAGAAATACTTTTACAGTAAATACAAAAGGAGTTTTCTAAATTTGTGTACTCTAAGAAATAAAACCTGTAATTAATTTTTCATTGTCTTTATTAAGTTACTTTATTTAAATACATATGGTTAACGAGGCAAAAAGGAATGATGATGATGTGATCTACTTCTAAGTATTCCATTTGTGTCTTTTTTTTCGAACCTGATTCCTAACTTATCTCTAAGTAGTTACTTTTAATACTTATTTATTGCATTCAAAAAGAAAATTTTATATTTTACAGAATTTTCCTTTTCAGAGGACCTTGTTGGACATCTTTTGAGCACTTTATGGTTCAAAACTCAACTAAAATCTTCAGTCTCATTTCCTCACATTTTTCAAAAATTGCTGTTCCATGTGATTTCCTTACAAAGGACATGCAAATCCTTGATTATTTCCGTGCTCTGTTTTTTGTTTGAAAAATAAGGAAAAAAAAATTATGCATCGAGAAAAGCATATTAACGGGGGTTTTTTTACCTATCGCATCGTTATTTCCAGAAAGCGCTCCCCAAAGACCTGCGTTCTCGAGCATTGAAGCCGTTAAGTTGGGTGATTGTTGCTGTGACTGTGATCCAAATTGTCCTCTGTGAAAGATCAAAATTTACATTATTATTTTTTTTTATCAAATGAGCTTTGTTTGATTTTTCAATTACCTGTATGGATGTTTGAGACATCCATATGTTTCCCTATATCGTCCGTACAGTGTTCCATATGATACTCCAAGTAGCTTTGCGGCTTTTTTCATTTCCAAATTCTTATTTTTAATCGCATCCATTACTTTTCGCGTAAACGGTTCTTCCCAAAACTGCGGTCGTCTTCCTTTCGTAAGATAGTCATTCATCTTAATCACGTCTTTCCATTCTTCCCGTTCTTGTGGCGTCAGAAATATCGATTGTAACGACTGATTTTGATCGTAGGCAAAACTGTCCTCGTCCATTTCCATGCGATTAAAGTCCGGCGTGTCTATTCTTTCAATCTTCGGAATTAGCAAGTTGTGAGGACTCAAGTTTCCGTTGCTGGAGTGATTCGATTCGGCGTTGGACATGGAGTTGACTTGCTCATTTTCCTTTGTGTTCTCCTTTGAATTGTCGTCCATCATCACAGATACAAGGTGGGAACTGTCGGAATAATTGTGCGATGTGCCAATGTTGTTGCTCTTAGGGCTAATGAAAAAAAAAATAAGTAGAAATATTTGGTTCAAAATAAATAATTAATCAAGGAAATGCAATTTGAAAAAAAATAGTATTTTTGACCTCCCAGGACTCTAATTTTCAATAGAGTGTTTAAAACAATTCTTTGCTGGGTTTTTGATAATTTTTTTTAATAATAATTTTCCAAAAATTTTTGAACATTAAGTTTTTTTTTATTAATTTTTTAACTTGTGTCAAGGTGAAAACAACTAAAGAAAAAAAATATTCTTTTCTTAAATTTTTGGGAAAAATTTGGAAATTTTGAAACATTTTTTGTAAATTGCATTTGTTTAAAAAAAAACTTACGTTGAAAATGAGTCATATTCCTCATCTAGCGGTGGTCTACCACGTTTTTTCTTATTAGGAAATCCATCTTTTGTGACATCATCTTTCGTGTGGATTGTGATAGGGGTGAGCATTGGAATACTGTTTCCGGAATCAGGATTGTTGGTGGTGGGAGTCGATGAGACATTTGTGGCATGTGACATTGTCACGTTTACTCGGGTGGATGCCGTCTCATTTTCATTTTCGTCATCGTGCCAACTAACTTCTGCTAGACCTTTGATTCTTAGCTCTTCCGCTGTCTTTAGCAATGACGAAAGGTTTTCCTGTTTACGAATAAACACAAATAGATAAAATTTCGTCTGTAAATTTGGGCTTCGCAATTTATTTTTTACTCACGTGTTCCACATTGATTTCTCCCTTGTACATAAATTCGATGAGCGCCTTTACATCGGAGAATTTGCAGTCGCGCATGATAATGATGGGATCCTTGTCTGTGGACACATTTGTTAGCAATGAATCAAAGTACGTACTGCATGCACACAAAACTACGCGATGACACCGGATCGTCTGTCCTTCACATGCGAGGGTTACATCACAGAAGCATCCACGATCAAGAAGTTGTGAGAACATTGTTTGTAAGTTGCTGTGGTGGTATTTCCATCGTAAACAATACTGTTGTGGTAACATTGTGTATATGCGTCGTTAAAGACAACTTTCTGTAATGGAAATAAGTAGTGCTCAGTAAATGCAAGGCATCAACAGGTGTCAATTTTGTGCAATGTCAATGATGCTCGAGTCTCAAAAATAATTTTAAAAAAGTTAGAATCCAAAAGCATAACCGCTTTAACAGCTTCAAGACGAAATTAACAACGCAATTTCATCTTGTTGAAGACAAAATAAAATTTTACTCGTTTGGCAGTGGATTTTTTTTTTTTTTTCAAAAAGTAGCAAAAAACGTTATTTTTAATATCGATCCCATAATTCTTCGTCCGCATTGGTCCTGCACCATTACATTCATGGACGCAATGTGATGGCGTACATTCAATTCTAGTGAAATGAAAAAAAAAATGTGTACAAAAAAAAAGAAGAAAAAAATATAAATAAATGGATAAGGGCATAAAAAAATTTCTCGTTCCTTCAACAGCAAAAAAAAAAAAATAATGATAAAAAATATCCTATAGCTACTTCTCATACACGCTTGCCACCTTTTTTGTGCTATTCTTTTCTGAGCAGTACACGGTGTGTTTGTACATTTTTTTAGTGTCGTCATTTTATACGACTCGTAAAAGTACACACAGTACTCGTGGTGCAATTTTCTCTAGAACATTTTTTTTTTGCTTCTTGCTTTTTAAAAGCTATGAAGCCATTAAGAGTGCACGATAATATACCAAACTAGTAGACGTTATAATAATAACATGCAGGCAGAAAACACAATTCTACGTACTCTCTTTAAACAACGACCAGGCTGCTTTCAATCCCACTTAGGGAGTTTGAATTTTTCTTTTTTTTTTATTTTTTATTTCCACAATTTTTTATATTTGAACATAATTTCGTAATATCGATTTTTCTATCTTTCTACACCATTTATATTGTGCCTTTTTTATTATTTTTTTTTTACATTTTTTTTATATGTACTAGCAAGATATATAAGGTATATATCTATATATCATTCCAATCTACATAGGAGACTTTTTTTTATCGTAGAAATAAGAAAATGCTGTTCATCGCTCGATTTTTTTTGTATTTTGGATTAATACCAAAAAAGGTATGTTTAAGTTTGGTTCCTATCCCTTTAAAATCGGTACAGAAAAATGATATAAATAATATTGTAGATTTTTTTTTGTCAGAAATAATTTAGGGGACTAGTTTTTGTATACCAAAAAATTGTGTAAAATATTTTTTTTTAAAAACGAACGACATTTTGTTTTTTTTTTTAATTCTGTATGTGTCTACATAATTTTTTAAAACGTTGAAACCTAATATTTTTTTTAAATAGAATTTCAGATGGAAAGTCCCCATCAGTCTTTTAAGTCATTATTATTATTATTATTATTTTTCTTTCTGAAAAAAAAAATCAAAATAAAAATTGAATGGGGAGGAAATCACCCCGAAATAGGTGTGAGTGTATGCACAAGAGTTTATATTACTTTTCTACGTCTGTGTTCATTTTTACTGTATATTGTTGATTTTACATCCACTGCATACTCCAAACGCTAAGGTACTTTCAGTTTTGTAGAATTTATTTATGTATTGTAATATTTTTTATATTCACTTTCCAGCAAAAAATTGCGACGCTTTTTATTCTGCTGCTGAAATTTTTCAAATGAAAAATTTTTTTAAGTAGAGACGCAAAAAATATAAAATTTTTTAGCGCGTGTTGTATTACAATAAAAAAATTTCAAGCTAAAAAGGTGAACTACCTTTTTAATATCGACAACGACAAAAAAAATATATATGAGCAGGGCAGATAAGATCCTTCTAAAAAAAAGCAAATGAAGGTAGAAATTTTGACATGGATATGATTGGATTTTTTTTTTCTCCCTACAATCAGAGTGAAAAATATTTTAAAGCGAATTTTGTACAACGTGAATTCAGGACTTAAAAAAAATAACTTCCTGATAAAAAAAAATCCTCTTTGCTCAAAAAACCTCAACCGCAGTTTAAAAATGTATTCAAGGTGATTTGTGTTCGTATTCAGTTTTTTTTTTCGTATGAAATGAAAAAACTTTTTTTGTCGTAAATAAGTCTCATAACAACGCGCAACGTCGACAATCATGGTCATACACGTAAATTATTAAAAATGAAAAAAGTAATAAAAAAAACTATGTATATAATGAAATAAATAAAAAATACTTGAAAAAAATCTGAAGTAAAAAAAATTTCAATTACCAACACAATTAACATAGCACTTTGACTTCAACTACAATAACAACAACAAAAGTAAGGTAATATTGTAAAAAAAAATATATGTACTCTGAATCTGAGTGAGGCTAGCAAGTACTCAGATACGCACAAACGTTCATACACGAAGTATATTGCATTGGCACAAACAACCTGATTAACGATTTACATTGAGAATTTGAGTTGAAAAACTACAAAAAAACTGATATTGAAATTTCTGTACATATATATCTATCCTACACTACAGTATACTACTACAAGAGCGTTTCTCTTTAATGATGATTTTTTTTATTAATTTTTTTTTATCATTATACCTCGTATTTTGCTCGTACCTTGGCTAGTATTTTTCCAACAATGGTAATGTAGTTTTATAAAATTAAAAAAAAACTGCGCCTCTACGTGAAATTATGCATAAAAAAGTCGCATGCTCTCCTTTTTTCAATCTTTTTTAATTATTTTTTTTTCTAAAATCTTAAAATAGAATGAGCAAAGTCTGTAAAAAAGCACATTTAATTCTTGTTAATAAAAAAAAGATTTTAAATATTTTAGAAAGTCAAGCATTTTACTGAAAATGTGTTTGACTGAAAAAAGGGAATAAATTTGCATTGATATTGAGCAAAAATAATCATGAACTTAGAAAAAAGTATTATAGAAAAACCAGTTTTTCTCCTTTTTACATAAACCATATTTATTTTTTAGTAATGATGAGTATCTATAAAGGAAATTTCTATGACTTGCCATTTTGAATGGTAAAGTCTTCATGTGACGGTAAAACCGTAAATACCAGTCATACAAAAATTTTCTGACTTTTAACACACATCGAATTTCCACTCAAAATAATGCAATGCAATCATACATGCGACTGTTGCGCAGCCTTTGTAAAAATAATAATAATATATACAACATCTGATTATCAAACAATGGGAAACCACTTGTTGATCGAATATAAACATTGAATATTTATCAGTTGTTTGTTTTTCGTTGCATCAATGTGAAAAATTAAAATTTCCTAACATAAAATTTCTTTTGCAAAGACACAAAAACATAAAATATTATTAAAACAGAATCGAAGTAAAATCAGTCTTCATAAAAAAATTAGCTTATGATTATAAATTTGGCCTAGAAAATAGCAAAAAAGGTATTGAAATTAATGTACTTGTACTTTTTTGTGAGCTCTCTTTGTAGTACAACTTAATACTATTTACACGAATATAAAAAAAAGTATCATAAAAAATATTCCTATACAATATTATTATTATAATTTAATTTTTTTGTGTATATTTTATATACATATAATGCAAAAAACGCAAAAATATATTGAAGGTTAACATTATTGGCTATATAGAATGTGTAGTTTATACGATGTATACAGCAATTTATTAAAATAATATTTAATAATTATTAATTTGTTAAGATAAAGTTGGAGAGTTTAATTCCATTAATAAATAAAATTCTATAAAATATAAGAAATGCAATAAACATGTACATTTTATGGCCACATTAATTGTAAATGTTGATTTTACCTAAGAAATAAAGTAAAAAGGTGAATTTCTACTAAATTTATATTCACGAAATATTTTTTTACAATGAATAAAAAAAAGTAATTTCGTTCCTGCATTGTCATTTTTTGTTTATCATAGCTAAATATTTATTCTACAAAATATAATGTTATCTTCTAAAAATGAGTCATTAATATTTTTTAAAATATATAAAAAAATATATTTCAAGTGTTTCCTTTAAAATGAGTCATTTCGTAGTATTCGTCTGTAGGTATATGATAAAAGTAATAAAAGGTCGTTTTTAAAAATTTATTTAGTACAAAAAAAAAACTTCAAATATTTTGTTTTTTTGAACGAATGAGATATTCTTCACTGACTCAGCAATTATATTTCGGTATCACAAATTACGTCTTTGAAAACCACAAATTTATTATTATCGCTATACATATCCTTGTTTTGAATATTTTTTTTATTTCGAAATGGGTTATTCCGCAGTCTGTTTCAACTTTTAATATTCATTCAAAATATTTATTAAAAAAAAAAATATCCATTGAAACAGCTCAGTTCCAAAGTGTTTAGCAGAATTTCAATTTTATTTTTCAAAAGCAATTCAAAAGTTTCCAAGTACTATTTGTATTAATAATTTATGCAGAAAGTACTACAGATGTAGTTTTTTCTGCTAAACAAAAAGTTGTCCGTATGTAGGTATAAATATTTTTTTACAGAGAAATACTGATACAAACAACGTAATCACACATCAGAAAGTCATTAATGTTTTAACTGTTTCTAGTAATTTTTTTCTGTTTTTATAATATTATTTTATTTAATGGTGAATGCAATAGATTTATAAGCGTATAGTGTCCCTGCTGTATTGATAAATCGTCTGCATCTGTAAATTTTTTTATAAAAAAAAAATTAAAAAAATAGGTAGAAAATTCATTAGCATTAGGATGAACAACAATTTATTTATTCAAAAGAAATCCTTGCACTTGTGCTTTATCACTAATTTGTACAGTCTATTAAGCACTGACACTGAAATAATTAACTTTTTCAAAAAGATATACAACTATAGGTAGATATTAACTTATAACACATAAAACAACAAACTTATAACTAATATATAAAGTAATCAATTTAATGTTTATTTTTATAATGAAATGAAAAAATGTTTACTTGCAGTAATTATTATTATAATAATAAAATATTTTTTACTAAATAAAAATGAAAAAAAAAACCTTTTGAAAAAACTGCAGAGAAAAAGCTATAAAAACCTAAAAGAATTGAGAACGGGGAACTGGTTTTATACAAAACTCATTGTATATCTATTAAAGTATGCTTTAGTCGAGTCACATTGAAATACAGTGTTATTATGATTACAAAAAAAAAACAGCAAAAAAGCTAATCACCATTGATCAACGCAATTACAGTGTTTTTTGTATTTTAAAATAATATTTTGTTTGTTCAGTCATTATTATTACCATACTAAGTTTTATACATGCGACGTAACAAATGAAGTCATATCATCTGTAAAATGCAATTTTTCAATATTTTGCACAAATTTCTATTTTCCTACTATAATGTCCTTTCACACGTATTGGTGTGCTATGAAATTCTACAAACTCATATATTCAATTACGCACATCGAAATGATTAGCATTTGCGAGAATCAACTTTTTATTTGCGTCATTCTATCAAGGTATATCGAAGAAATAAAATCTATAACTGAGCTTATATGTGTCTTCAATATAAAAATGTAACTTTGATTCATTATTTCATAAAAATTATTAATTTTTATAGGAATTCTAACGTTTTTTTTTTAAAAGAGCAAATATATTTTAACATTTAACAACGTTGTCATGTCTATAAAACTCAATACTACTGCTAGCTAAAGTATTTCCTGTTCATGATCATCAAAAAAATTTACCGAAAAAAAATTAAATAAAATAAAAAAAACAAGAGATTCAAATTTAGTGAAGTCTTTTTTTGTATGTATATTTAATTTTTTGTTGCCCTTCTTTATTTTCATCGTCAATAGAATGGAAGAAGAGATATCCAGGTAGGAAAAACAAAATATATTTTAATATAAAGTTATGAGCTCGTGAATTGAAAAGCACTGTGGAACGCATCACTCATACATATTTTTTTTAAAGTTTTTTTTTGTATTGAAAAAAAAAATAAAATAAATTCGTTTCGTTTGAAAAAACAAAAATGTTTCTGTGTATTGGTAAAGCAAAATATTTTTTAGGAAAAAAAATAACATTTTTCTAACAAAAAAAAGTTCAAAAATGTAGAATGGAGTCACGTAATAAACTTTCATAAAACTATAACTAATATGAATAATACATTTTTTTTTTCGGGAACAAATATATATTTATGTATCTCAAATTTAACAACTCTAAAAAAGCTTCCTGTTAAAATCAAAACCTGTAATTGAAGAATTTGTATTTTTTTCTATCAAATTTTTTGTTGCCACATCTTTTCACATACCAATGCTATATAATTTATAATGTTTTTTTTTTTTATTATTTTTGAGAATTGGATTCTCATTTTTTCTTCTTCTTTTTTTTTTGTTGTTAATAATTTAAGACAAAAAAAAAAATTTTTTAATGTTATGATTTTATATTTTTATTTAAAAAACGGCCGACTAACAAAATAAAACTATACCTCTTAATTTCTACTTGATCTCTAAGTGTAGAGAATTTTTCTAATAATTAAGAAAAAAAATATTTTTTTTAATGTTATGATTTTATATTTTTATTTAAAAAACGGCCGACTAACAAAATAAAACTATAAATAGTGTAGAGAATTTTTCTTATTAAAAAAAATTTACAAAAAATTGCTTGTTTCTTTGTTATACTGATCTATTAGACCCAAACATGTAACTTTAATTTGCAAAAGGCCACGAGTTTTTTTTTTTTGCAAAACAAATCAGTTCTTTAGCACTCAATTTGCTTATAGTTACCATGATAATCATGTGAGCTAAAATTAATTCTAAAAATATAGCTCTTTACGATTTTTTAATGCGGTTGTTTTTTTTTTGTTCAAATATGACATAGACATAAATACATGACGTCTTTCGTATGACATGCTTGAATTCCAGAAATTGAAATATACGTTCAAATATGACATAGACATAAATACATGAAATGAATTCCAGAAATTGAAATATACGTAAATAAAAAAAAATGTTTGAAATTTTTTATTTTATAAAAATTAAGAAACAAACAGAACATAACAAAAATATTTGCGCAGTTTCTTTTGAAAAAAAGATTTTTAAGAACCTGAAATTGTTGTTTTGATCCTTCACTAATTTTTTGCCTGGATTTTTATTTTTGTTTTTGATTGTTTTTAATTTTGGTTGAATAATTTTATAGCTTCGATTCTAAAAAAAAAAGAAATAAAATAAAATTCTCAAACCTTTTCATGAGTTTTTATTAATTCTTTTGTTTGAATTTCACTCTTACTTTCTTCATGTGCAGAGTAATTTTCATACTTTTGATTAATTGTTATTATTCTGATGTTTTACACATTGTTTACACATTTCATTACAGAACACAATCGTTCTGAATGGCGTATCAATGTTTAAATGTAGGTAAATGCTCTCACGAATAATGTGAAAGAACGAAATAAACATCAACAAAACAATACGAATTTCTGTATGGACGACAAATATTTGGTATAGATTCCATGTGACTCATATTGGCGAAGTTCATGTGATATGACGTGATGTGTTTTCAGGTGTTTTTTTTTTGCTTTTTATTTGTTTGATAAGAGAATCTTTGTAGTAAAATACGTCTGATTAAATTTTTACGTGATAAAAATTTTGATTTCATCATTAAATTTTTGATTCAAAATTAATTGTAAAAAAATTAAACCACGTGATTTAAAAAATCTAGTATGTATGTGAAAAAAAAATCTAGCAAAAATCATCAAAAAAATATGAATAATAAAAAGTGACTCATTTAAAATTTATCAATAAATATCTCTTTTGAGAATACACACCAGCAAGACTCGTATGCGACGCACATGTCCAAATTAAATACTTCGTGGTTCCCCTTTATTTTTTTTATCATCGTTCAAACAATTAACGTAATGAAGTGTCATTTCTGTGGTTTGGATTTGCTTGCAGCACTGTTTGATGAAAATCGAATGAAAACAACAGTCAAAACAAAAGTTAATTTTTTTCCATTGGAGGATGCTGCATATTTGCCAATAAAAAGCAGTAGAAATTGACACCAAATTTAATTAAGAACTTTATTTTTAATTAATTATTTAAAGCCATGATTCAAACTGATTATAAGCATGCTACGAAATTTACGTCAGCATCAACGCAACGAAACAAAGTTCTCTATCAGTGATTGTACGTGCTATACCTGTTATATGATAGATAAAATTAAGTGAATTACTCATTCAATCAATGTAAGTGGATCGCGGCTTATACCTATTATTATCACATGTAGAAGTTGATTTTTTTTTGTGGATATTGCACAAATTTTAATATAAAACCCTTGATAATAATTTTATATGATTATCAAATTAAAAAGACAGCAACAAAAAAAATGTAATTAAAACTGAAATTTGACAACTCTCATGAGAGTGAAATCTTTTAAGTAAATGAAATGTTTATCGATAATAAAGTTGCAATTTTTATTCATTGACGTGCTCATCTTTCTTAATGAAAAACTCATAACTGACTACGAGGTGAGCCGACTCATTAATTTCAGGGTTTTCGCGGTAAATAAAAAACTCCAATTGATTTGCTACTTCATAGCTTTCTATACATCTATTTTTATTAATAGGCAAAATCTAACAATTTATTTATCTTCCGTGCTGGAAGTTTCACACTTTTTATTAATTCTTAAAATTCTGTGTAATTTAGCTACTTTTGCATACAAATATACTGAAATAATAATCATTATTATTTTTTTGTTTTCTCTGTAAATGTACGTAGGATCGTAAAAAAAGTCATTAAATAGCTAGGAATAGTTTTATAAAATGTTGATGAAGAGACTAACGGGTGTTTTAACATTTGATCTTGTGTACAAAATTTCCTGTCTATTTGTGCAGGGAATGCAGTTGAAGGTACAACAGAAAAAAAACTTGGAACTTTTTTATCTGCTAAAATAGTTCATCGATTCAAACTCATTCAAAATGAGTTGCACAAAACAGGTTCTTTTCCATGCATTTTTTTCTACTATTTTATTTAAGTTTTTTTTTTGCCTTTTTTTATTGCATGAGATTATCGATACTATCGCTGATTACAATGGTTGAACACAGTAAAAACGTCATCAGTAATAAGGAGACCATTCCAAGTTTTCCAAAGTTCTCATAGTCAGGGTACACTTTTTTTAAATATTATTTTGGATGTTACAGACAGAAAAAATATGTATACATGATAACCACAACAAAACTCACGCAACAGCTTTGTTTTGAATTTTTCGATGTAAATGTTTTAACAAAAATTGTGCATTTTACATTTGTGACTTTACGTTCATATAAACAAACAAACAAACACAAAATGTTAAATTAATTTCATAATAACAAGAAAAAGTTGTTTTCTGTTTGTTAGATCAAGTAATATTAAAGAAGTAGGTATCTAGTGAAGACAAAAAAGAACATATGCACGATAATGACAATGAAAATATTTTCCGATTGGCGGCATCTTTCTTCAGTCTCATTGTGTGTATATTACAGTAAAATACGCGCGCACGAGAAAAAAGTTCCCTTTTTTGTGTTCGCAAACAATTTTTCTTCTTTTTATATTAATATTAAAATATTAATTTTTAAATGCATACAAAATACGACACGATGTACGTTTCTCGAATATTTTTATTTCATTTTTTTTATAATTTTTAATCTTTTTAATTATACTTTTTTTTATGAATGACTCTGTGCACGAGAGAGTGCAATCAACATAAAACCAAGAAATGCGAGGCGAAAAAATGCTACAAAGTACACGATTCATTTTGTATAGTACAAAAAAAAAATATTATTATGATGATTAAAATGAATGTAAGTTATGTCTTTTCTTCTCTGTTTCCATGTGTTATTTACTATCATTTAGACGACGACTATCTCTGGCAGCAAATAGAATTTCTGTGTACGATAGTACATTTTTTTTTTCTCCAGATTCGTGGAATGTTTACGTTATGACTGCGTCTTTATAGCAAATTGTAAGAGACTCTTGGGACCGGGGGTCCAGCAACATTAGACTTGAGACTTTGTTCGCATGAATGAAGGCGATTTTATCATACCTGTGACTAATTCCAAGTTTTTTTCTCAGCAACGTCAAATAGAATAAAATCCGTCCAGACGAATAACAATGAAAAATTCTTATTAATTTTCTGATAAAAACAAACAAAATATTATAGTTTGTTTTACTCAAAACACGCAGACACGTAGAAACGTGTAGTAGTATAAGTCTTCTTTAATATTTTTTTTTTTTCAGTTTATTTTTGTAATTTTTTTCTCTCTTTACACATATATTATTTTGCCCTTTTTAAATTTTATATAGGCTTCTATACATTTATTTATTATTATATTTTTTTGTTGTTTTTTGCTTTAATTTTTTTATGCACATTGGTAAAACACACACTGTATTTTTTAAAAACAAAAAATATAACAACAAGCGCGCGATATTCAGATAACGTGTATTGTTCGTTCAACGGTTACTCAAAGACTGAAGGAACAAAATTGCATTTTGACTCAAATGTACGGGAACTCACTTGTAGAATTTGTACGAAAATGTATATTTGTCTCTTTCTACTGAAATAAACGAAGTTTTTTTTGAAAAACAAAAAGAGATGACTAACACAAGGGTGTAGCAAATAAAATTCGTTTCCACTTAAATTTTTGAATTCAATAAGAACGTATTTACTCGTTTTATTGCTTTATTTTTTTATATAATTTTATACGTTTTTTGTTTAGTCATGTTTACTCATTTTTTTAAACTAAAATATATAGCCTTCGTAAACATGTGCAACCTAAGTATAAGACATGTCCTTAACCGTCGTCATTCATTTAATTTTTTGTGACTCAAAGTTTTTAGTACAAACTTTTTTTTTTATCGTTCTATCGTTCGAAATATTCCATTTTTATATTAAATTGGAATTACGGATAAAAAATACCCTAGTATATGTTTTGCACACACGTTAGTATATATCTGTAGGAGACTAGGTAAAGCAATTCAAATATGACGTACAAACATACACAACATATTTTATACCAAATTTATATAAAGTTTTTTGCTTGTTTAGATCAAAATTCAAGGAATTTTTTGTTAAAATATTATATATATAATATTACGTACATGTTGTACAACATATATATCGATGAGAGATGTTATAAACATAGTGTTGTTTCATTCGCTCCTGTAGTTTAAATGATGGTTTTATGAGTGGCAAAAACACAGTTTTTTTTTAATTTTTTTTTTTTTGTCATCCAGTAAGTTAAGTTAAGAGAAGGATTTTTGGTTCTTTTTTAGGGTCAATGGATTTTATTATAAAAATATACAATAGAAGTTTGTTGAGTAATACAGATGTTCGATGTTGTATGTGATGTAGATGAGAGGGAAAGGAAAAAAGGGACTGTGGATGATGACTTTTTTTATTCTAAAATAAAAAAATATAGATTTATAATTAGAAAATGGATTACTTATTGGATTATTTTCCATACATTTTTGTCCCGAAATAATTCAAAAAACGATCAAAATTAGTGACATGGTAATAAAGATCAAATTTTTTATTTTTTCTCTAGAGAAGGTTCAAAGATGGAAAAAGTTTATTTTTTTCCCGGGAACCAAACTCATTTCCCAATATTATATCTACCCTAAGAGAATGAAAAAAATCCTAAATTAAATAAATTTCAAACATTTTTTAAGAAGTTCTACAAATTTTAATTTTTAAATTATAAAATTTCCCCATTTTTATCTAAAGGGGAGGGAGCTTGGCAAATCAATAAAAAAAAATTGCAAAATTTTGGGTTTTTTTAGCTGAAAAGGAGGGGACAGCATATGTCCCTTGCCCCCCAAAAAATGATTGCAATCGGTAAAAATCGGGCCAATCGGTAAAAATCGGTTAGCACAATATTGTGCAACCGGTAAAAATCCTGCCACTACTCGCAAATAGATGGCGTCAAAAAAATATGGAACTGAATAAGCGTGAGGGCGATTTTCTAATGAAAACGACTGGTATTTTACTAAAAGCATTCAATTATTAGTCGAAAAAAAAATTGATAACGAGATTAAAAAATCCAGATTAAATCTGCGAAACAAATAGTTTTACAACATTTCAATTCATAAGATTTTTTCCAAGATTTTATCGTCCATTTTTAATTTGTTTTAAGATTAAATAATAATATTTTCGATAGCTATATTTTCTTGTTTTTTGAATCAATTAGAATTATTTTTAATTTTCAATTTAAATTTCATTTTTGAGAAAAAAGTTAGAGAATAATAAAATTAATATTTTTGTTGATTTTAGGTTTTTGTATTTTAAAATAAAATAATATACATAAAAAATTATCGAAATTGAAAATTTCTTGAAAAATTATAAACGATAGACTTTTATTAATTTGATTTTCTTATATTTAAGAAACTTTTAAAAAAATATTTTGATCGACAGAGGAAAGTGCAATTAGTTTTAAAAGTTAAACCTTCACCAAATAAAATATTTTTGAAAAGGGTTTATAAATTATTCAAAAGAAATAAATTTCAAATGCTAAAAGTAAAAATAAATAATAATTCGAATTTTTAAGATATGGAATATTTTTTATTTTTCTTAATATAATAAAATAAAAAAGAGAGAATTCTTATGTTTTGTACGTAATTATCATTGAAATAATTTTAATACTAATTAAATACTAATTAATTCTAAATCTTGCATATTAAAATAAATTATTACATTTAAAAATATTACCTAAATTAAATTTAATAAATTAATTCCTAATTTAAAGTCCATCAACTAAATTTGCTTTAGCGATAATTTTAACGTGTAATTCATGCAAATACTTCCGAAACAGCATTTGTGTAAATCTTGCATTCCGAAAGTTCTGATTTTCCTTGTCGAAGCTTCGTCCCAAATTAAATTGGCACATTTTTCGGTTCATATCTTCTTTACTAATCTGATTTTGAGTCCACGTAATATCTTGGTTGTTTTGCAAAGCGCATAAAATACGCAAGGCTTGTTGTTCCAACGCACCGAATAATTGAGGAAATGTCTGTATGTGATACCGATACTGCACTTTTTGTAGAAACTGAAATGATGCAGCAAAGATTTGCATGTGCTGATGAAAGTCTTCTTCGGTTTGTGTGTCTTCAATCGTTGGCAAAAATGTAAACTGCTTACTCCAATTTTTATATTCTTCCAGGTCGCCAGATCCGTACTCGAGAGTGTGATTGTAAATTCCTTGCACAAGATGTGCCAAATAGCGATAATGCCGTGCTCGATGATGATTGTTGAACTCGTCGGAAAGCACGTTTCTTACACCACAATGTCCTGCCCACGATGGATCATTTGTTTCCGTGAATCGTTCGTCATTTAGGCAACTTTCTGATTTTTCTACAGGAGCACATTGGATGGCACAAACAAGTGTTAAGCTTGTTATGATTTGAATCAACATTTTTAATTTATTTTTTTTTTCTTTTAATTATTTTAAGTGACAACCTTTTGGGTTAACATCAAGCTTAATACTGATTATTAGCCGATATTGTTAATGTTTATATATCGACAGAATTCGAACAATGCACCATCGCGAAGTTAAAAGATAAGGCAGATAAGAAATTTGTACTACAATTTTGCACATACAATGTTTGAAACCATTCATAAATCTTGAAGATGAATGGAAATTTTAATGGCACGCGCGCGATTCGACATTGGGTACATTTCATGTATGGTTCAGATTTACAAAAGTTCAAAAGTTGTAGTTTCTTTTCTTCTTAAGATAAAAATCTTATCTTTTTCTTTTTAAATTAGACTCTAAAGATAATTTATCAATTTACCGAGAAATTAAAAAATAAAATTTTCGCTGAAATTTTGAATTTTATAAATAATAATAAACTAAAAAAAAGTTTTGAAAAAAAAATTAAAAACACTTAAAAAAAACTCAAATTTTCTTTTAAAATTAAGTTTTTTTTTTTGAAATTTTCCAAAAAAATTATTTTCAAATTTTTACATTTTTTGAACCACAATTTTTTTAAAAATAAAATGGCGAAATAATTATAAATGAAAGTTATAAAATATTTATTTTGTTCAAATTATTCTTTTTTAACATTTTTTTTAAATTAATTAATTTTTTAAGTTTATTTAAAGTATTTATTTTATTAAACTATTTAAAAAAATTTTAAAATTTTATTTAATTTTAAAGAAAAAAATAAAAAAAATGAATCATTCAACGCAGACCTTCGATAGATAAAGATTATAAAATTTCCAAAGAAAAAAAATCAATCCTCCATAATCTTTAATATACGTATCAATTTAATTGTTTAGCAATAATCAAACACAGTTTTCTCTTTAAAAAGTGGCTTGAGTCACCAAATCAAAGTGAATCATAAAAAAGAGATCCCCAAAACTGCAACAAGCAGTTATTGCTCAAAAAAAAAATAAGAAATTTGATAAAATACATTTATTCCTAATGTATATTATATATATATGATTATACAATACCTATTTTTTATTGAAACAAGACTTATTTTATTGTTTTATGATCAAATATAAAATGTAGCAGAAGCCTGTCATAAAATTAATGATTAAAAATTTGGTGATTTTCTTTCTATCTTTCTTTTGTTTAAAAATCTCAAAGCTGATATCGTTTCATTGCAGAAAACACGTATTTAATTGTATTAGGTAGACAGTGAATAAGCTTTTCATACTTGATAAGATTATTACAATGAAATTCGAAGGTAAGTTTAAATCTTACGTAATAAATAATTTCTAAAATTAGTATCAATATTTATTATTATCGACGTTATGACGTTTGTTTACTTTTGAGCCGTTGTATGTCCTATATTCAGAGTTTATATGATTAATTTAACTTTTGATATCGTCATATCGTACTACCAAGAAATTTCAGTGAATTATTAGTAAAAAAGTGATAAGTAAAAAGTGAATTCTTTATTGTATGACGTATTGCTGTTATTTTGGAAGCCACATGTAATTTATGACGTAAGCTCTTAAACTCGTTCCTTCCCGTAAAAACAAACATTTTTTTTAATTATTTATATTGAAAACAAAGCAAATGTTTTTTTGGTAAATTTTTTAAAATTAATAATTTTTTTATTTTATTTTTATTTTACGAAAATTTGCTGACAATATTAAATAATCGAATTAGAATGATAAGTATCTGTGCTTTGTTTTGACTGTAAACGAGTAAAAATTTAAAAGTGATAATTGGCATTCCACAGCCATGATTATGATAATAAAATGTAAGAAAAGTAAATCAATTCTTATCTCATTTAATTAAATAATTTTGAAAGTCCATAAAATACAATTCAAAAAGAAAATTTTTGCTTTGACTTATTTTTCGCTAATTGTATTTTTAATCAACACCGCTAAGAAATTGTGATAATAAAAAGATAATCAAATAAAAATAAAATTACAACAGTTTTGATAAAAAATTATTTTTATACTGATAACATAAGCTTCCTCAAAAGACATGCCTCCAAAATAAAAGTTTTTTTGTCAAACAACAACATTTGCTTAATAAGAAGCACAGGTTTTTACAGAAGTCTTTTGTACGCAGATTGGAGGTTTGATTAGATAGCAAAAATTCATTATAATTTTTTTATTTATGTGAAGTGGTTACTGATTGTGCAAAAATGTATTTGAGAGCTTTACTGTATTTGATTTTATTGAATATTCGTTGTAACTTTTTGAATAATTTTGATAATTTCTCGAAAATTTTATTACAAGATTTTTGATAAAGCCCGAAGAACGTTTATTGTCATTTAGCACCTACTTGTTGATCTTTTTCACAATTTTTTCGATAGTTTTGCGCAAAATAAATTTATACTATAATTTATGTTTTTTATGTATTAAGGCCGCTCCAAATTTTTTTCTATGTTTTTGTCCCCTGCCCCATTTCAAATGCCGAAAATCCAATGGGGCAAAATAAAAAAAAGTTAAAAATTTCATCAAAATTGACCATTTTTTGGTCTTTTTCCTTATTTTTTCAAGAAATTTTCAAAAATTTTTTAAAATATTTTCAATTTTCAAGAAATTTTGTATTGAAAAACCAAATTTAACATGAAAAATTCATTATCAAAAATATTTGCAAAAACAATATTTTTCAAATTTTTTTGACGGTTTTTTGTATGATTTTTTTTTTGTTTAAATGTTTACCTTGAAGTGCTCTGAGATTGATTTTAAAGCACCAAATCTTAACGTAAAATCATAAAAGACCATAAAAACAACTAAATTATTCTTTAAAGATCAAAAATTGTTTAAATTTTTTCATTTTGCATGAAAAAGTATTTCAAAACTTTTTTTTTTATTTTGCTCCCCCCATTTTGAAAAATATCTTTTGGGACAAAAACATCGGAAAAAATTTGGAACGGCCTAAAATTGTACTAAATAATAAAATTAAATTAAAATTGTAAATACAGTGAAAATTCTATCATAGGGCAATTCTGAGTTAGGGCATATTCTCTAATAGGGCACATCGATTTTCTATAGAATTTCAATCGAAATCTCAAATTATGGGTTTATTTTAACTATTTTCAATGGAAAAAAGTTTCAAATTGTCTAAAATATGATAATTAAGGAAGAAAAACTTCAAAAAGTTAAAAATTTAAAAAAATTCAAAGAAATTCATCATTTTGAATTTTCTCAATAAATTTCCAAATTTTTGAATAATTTTTGATCAAAACAGTAAAAATTTAGCTTAATGATCAAAAATATTTATAAATCCATCATTTCTTACGAATTTTCTTTGAAAAATGTTTAGATTTCTGAATATTGATATGCCCTATTAGAGAATACATATTCTCTTATTGGTACACTTATTTGAATTTTGGGTGCCCTATGATAGAATTTTCACTGTACGAAAACTGCTTACAAACTGCTTACTTTGTATTTCAAAACCTTGGTTGTTATTTATCTATACATACCTTAGAGTTTGAAGATTAATTTTTATTTGACGCAATTTAAAAAAAAAACAATTTCGTGTTTTCAAGGCATTAATTTTCGTTTATTATATTGAAAAGGCTTTAACCGGTATTTTTTACAAAACAAATTTAGCTTAACATTTAGAATACATTTTTAGGCAAGATGTATAAGTTTTTTCGGAATTTAGATTTTTTTCTAAACTTAAATATTTTTTTATAGCTAGGAACTAGGGCTTCTTTCGATTTTTGTTCTTTTTTACATTAAATAAGTAGGTACTACGTCTTATATAAGGAGATTGTTTAAAAATTAAATATACTGATACAATAAATACTTCTTATGATATAAGGACAAATTAAATTTTAATAATGTTTGTTTGATAATACTGACGTTGTAAGATATTTTATTAATGTACAATTTTGGCAAAAAAACCTTAAAATAAAACCTTACTTGGCTAATATCACAGCTTTTTGGAATCTAAAAATATTTTTTTAAATTTAATATTAACTAACATGATTGAGTTCGGATCAAAATGTAGGAATGGACTGAATACAATGATGGCAAATAAATAAATTAAGATGGACGTCACAAAAATTTTTTTTAAAGTTAACAAATAATTTAAAGCGAGACATTAAGTTATTAAATAAAATAATTAAATTAACACTAATCAGACTGCACCTGGCATCATTTTTTTTTTAAATATGTGTGCATGACAATATTTTCTTATTATTAAAATATGGGTACTTTTTGAGCTTACAGTTGCGAGAAGGGATCTATCGTTGTTGTTCTTCTCATGCGTTTATTTCCCTTCTTCTGACCCATTCTGCGTCTGTGTTGCGGTCCTCTGTTCGAAGTATTTTCACTTCGATTTCTGCTGTTGTTTCCACGCATTTTCCTACTTTCATTACTGACCACAGATGTGCGGAATTTATTGTTTTTACTGTTATTGTTAGTACCACTGCTGATATTTTCGCCCTTTTTGCGACTCTCATTGCTAAACCGTAGCCTGTGTTTACGTTGGTTACTTCTTGTCGGAATGGGCTGGCCACTCTGCTGCAACTTCAAGTTCATTTCTTTCCGGCTTAGACGTTTTGTTACCACGTGCAACAACTCGCTAATGTATTGTTTGTACATTTGGTTCGTGAACCTGCGATCCAAGTATTGCGTAGTACGTGTTGGATTGTCCACTTCGAATTGCAGGATATTTGCCATTTCGATACGACTACGTGGTTTGCGCAACGTATGCGCCGTGGTATTGACGAGAATTTCAATTTCGCACAAGAGACTTTTGGCATCGAACATGAGATCGGCGAGCATTTTGGACTTTTCAGTGCCATTATTTGACTCTCTGTCAGCGGCAAGTTGTTGCTTCTGGAGATACTGGAAGGCACCGATGAATATTTGTAAATCGCGATGCCACAATTGCGGACGACGTTTGACACGCGGAAAACTGGCATCACTAGAACCTTGACTTTGTGCATGTGTGTAATTCTGCAAGGAGAAAAAAAAGATGATTATGTTAGAAATCGATTTGCAAAAAGATGATTGAGGAAAACGAATATGATTGACAGTTCTCACAGTTACAACACGTTTCAATATTATTTTTAATTGACTCATGTATCTGATTCCCTTCTTCTGTACATGTTCTCGTTGCAATTATTATAAAACGGCAGCTCATTAAAACGCAAAGTAACATAAACATGTATGATTAAAAACTTTGACCTGCAATGACAAAACGCGGTGCAAATCAGTTGGCATTGCGTGCCACTGTCTTACGCACTTTAAATCACGCATGACGGATAGATAGAAAGAAATGCAAATAATAATGTTTAGCATTAATGTAAGTTTAATGAAGACACATTTTATCCCTTATTATCGCAACTTTCGTACTTTGTTGCGGCAAAAACGCCTTATCTCATGTTAATCATCGTTCATAATTCGCACGATATAGAACGACTACAGCAATTATCGCAGGTGAACTAGGTAGCAGTATTTCAATTACAACTTGTTGCAAGGGTTTTAATGAACTTAATTCGCTTAAGAAACAAGTGTACAAAACCTTTATACTATATGATTGGAATGTTTCTACGAGATGTTGACATGCAACACGCGTGTAACAGATTGCGTGAAAAACAACTTTATCAGACAATGAAATAACAATGGCATTTCCAATAAGCAAAACGTAATAATTGTTTGGAAAATTTTTCTGTTTGCACTTCTCTCACTCATCGGGAGTCTGAGAAAATTTCCAAGGCTCTTCTGTTATAATAATAAATTGGCTTGCAACCCTGTCATTATGGATCGTCATTCAATAATTTATGCGTCCCTTTTTTATTTCTGTTTTTTTTTTAATTTCATCAATCCATCAAAAATTGCATAAAAGGCGCCATATTGTTCGAGCATTTTTTTTGTATTTCTTTCTTCTTTGCACCTTCCGATCGTCATTCGGTGAGACCAAAATGCCACCAATAATACGTAGATACACGGAGAGTCATTTAATAAAATTGATAGCCACTAGCAATCAATAAAGCACACAATTATAAATAAAATGAATGTTAATACGTCCGCAGATACCGCGAGAACATATCAAATAAAAGAAAATATACAACAAGACGGACGGAGGGAGATATACGTTTAAATGCAGAAAAAATCACGCATGAGAAAAATTTTCTCGTCAAAAAATTGCACACAATGCCTTTATAATTATTTTTTATTTTGTTTATTTATTTTTTTTTTTATTTTATGACGAGATATATGAATGTGAACGCAACAATCATTATATATTGAAGGAGTTGGATGTGCAAAAAAAATGAAACTGAATCACGCACATATATTCAATTATAAATATAAGGATTTAATGATTTTGCATTGATTCAAATTGTAGACATGTGATGAAATAAGGATTTTATTTAATTTTATTTTTATTCTTAATGGTAGGTACTTCTTAAAGGATATACCCTGTATTTTACTCAACTTTAGCAAAAAAAAAATATTATAATAAAATAAAACGACCCAAAACGCTAATAAAGTGCAACTCCCTATGATTATCCAAATTCTTTCTTAATTTTATAAATTTAATTCATAAAGAATCATGATAAAATTTTAATCGTGCAAATGCATGCGAGAAACATTCGCACCAAACCACAAAATGTTACAATTCAGATATGTGAAATAAATAATAAAATTCAGACGATAATAAGCGCATCGGTAAAGACAAGAAGGAATAAAAAAAATATATTTAGCCCCTGGGTTCCATAATGCACCGAATCGTCTTCTCTCTTATTTTACTTTTTTTTCAAATCATAATATATTCGCATCATCGCCCGTCAATAATAAAGTCGAGGTTTTTTTTTGCTAAATTTATGGTTGTTTGTATAATCGCTGAGAATCAAGACGGAAATTTCGTTAGCCGTTATACTTTGATATGGAAAATATTTGATCTTGTACGCATAAATTAACAATTTTCAGTATTTGAAGCAAGAGAATTTTAGAAAAGTTCACTTTTCTAGTTTAATTTTTAGGATCCAACTTGCGTCTCCATGCATAAACATGAAATAAAAAATATGTATTAGCAAAACAGTTAAGTGATTGATTAATGTCGAATTTATTTAAATGCCCTTAATGTATACGTGAAATATTACGATGCGCTGATAAAGGTATATAACAACCAGTTATTGCTTCGTCTTCGTTCGGCTCATCGTCATTTTCGACTCTTCTTTTCATATTTATCACATAAACGGTGCTTGTTCTGATTGTGCGAGACGATAGCAATCGATCTACCAAAGTAGCGTTCTTAAACTCCATTCAAACCACCAATTTGTCGATCATTATTAAATTATATACGCATTTTATCTTCGCTTCTGATGCTCGCCTTTGAAAGGAGGCATCCATAATATAATAATATTATATTTTATTAAATTATTAAAATGTTTTATATGGAATTTGACGCTATTTATCGTTAATACCGAAGAAAACTATGTAGTAGGTTTTGTGATACGTTCTTGTTTATCCCGATAAATGAAATATATGTATCAAGATGAAAGGCATATTTATTTTGCAGAAATTGTGTTTGTAAAAGTGAGAATTGAAGGAATGTAAATGAAAAATATTTAAAAGAAAATTTACTTACCAAGGTAGGTAGGAAGCGATAATTTTCTTCGTGTTTCATCCATAGTTCAAGTGGATCAAACGATTCCTCTGCATGGATTTGGTTTTCCACTGCTTGTAACTTTGAATCAATGTTAACTTTAACCTAAGGAAAAAATTAACAAACAATTAATATCAAGTCATAACAAGACAAAAAAACTAAAACTTACATTTTTCAAAGCATCAATTTCATCAGATAAAGTTGGCTTCGGTGCTTGCCCATTTAATTCGTTCAGCACAAAATTTCCACCGCACGGATTCTGCCACTGCAGCGTTTCTTTTCTTTCAAAGTATTTTGATGCAATCTTTTCCCTTTCATTACTCAAAATGCTGGTGAAACGTTCGGGTGACTGTTTGTTCACTTCAAGGCTGCGCATTACTGGAGTCGCGCAAATTACCGTTACCGTGCAGAAAATCAGAAGAGGATACACGAAAAAACTGCAAACCACTGCAAAAAAAGAAAATAAAGACAATAATTAATAATGACTATAAGAATTAATTTCATTCATAAAAAAAAACAATGGGAGATGGGCAATATAGCGTAACAGTCCCCAAAATGCCTTTGTTTCGTGCTCATTAATTCAATATTTATACATGTGTAAATTAAATATTTTTATTAATGTTAATGCATTTAATTTGGCGATTACCAAAAACACTTGTAACATTCACGACGTTAAGAGTTGTTAAACGATGTTTTTAATAACATTATTATTAATAAACGTTACAGTGCGTTAATTCTGATTATTTAAAAGATAAAATTTGTCTAGAGAAATTTTTCGTTCTGAAACGAAATAATAATCAGGTAAGAGAAATACTACTCTGATCGTCGTACAAAATATATTTCGTTAATCATCCTTCTTGGAATTTTTGTAAAATTTTAGCGAAACTATTAAAATGTCTCTTCTACGACTACTCGAGTGATTTTTTTCGTCTGTTTCACTCACCGTCTGTCTATATCTATAATATACTAACTGTTTATACGTGAAAAAAAGTAGCAAGTCTGTTATATATTTATCTATTATTACTCATAGCTTTTGAATTTGATACCGTAGTTTTAATCGTGAACTTATTAAAAATAAATTTATAAGTATTTTTTTTTTGTATTTAAACTGATCGGAACTAAAAGAAATGTTTACAATTTTTATGCAGAATTGTTATTGTTTTGTCTTGATAAGTGGTTTTAAAAAATTAAATAACCGAAACATATTTTTCTTAGCTTCCTAAATGTTTATGAGAAACAAAAGCAAATAAACATTTTTATGGAGACGCCTAGCGAGAGAATTTGATGCATTAAAAAAACACCCAAAACCAATAAATAAACAGTATAAACACGTGAGCCAATAAAATATATTTAATTTTTTGAATCAAATAGCGTACACATCTGCATGTGTGGGAATGTACAAAATTTTAAATGAAATGATGATTCACTAATTGTTTCTTTATCATGACAAAACAACTGTTTGGTGTAGTTTTTCGTCATCGATTGTGTTATTTGGAACCGATTGAAAAGTGATTATCAAATTAAGTAATACGTATACATATATATAAAATATCGCACATAGCAAAATTAGTTCAATCCGGTCGTTTCCTTTACCGACGGTAAAAAAATCTCAGAATAAAATTAATATATTTTTTTTTAATAACGAAAGCAATTTTAATAAAATTCTTTCTACTCAAATAAAATTATTTACTGCAAAAAAAGCTAGGATATTAAAATGGTGTAAACCATTTCTTAATAATTATTTAGTTGTTTCCATCGAATTTCTAGCTATTCTAGCAAAATCAGAAAGTTTTCATATTTTGTACGCACAATTATGTTTGAATATCTGGAATCGTCCAAAACACTCAAATTCGGTTAAGTTTATATCGAGTATAAACTTCAAGGCACTTGCAAATGATTCATCAGAAAAAAGAGATAACCCAATATTTTAAATCAATAAACGATTATTAATATACAAAATATACACACACCACATTTTTGTCGTCTTTTGGTCAACGAATGAACTGGATCCTTGTTGTAGCAATAACTTGGAATATTAACGACACTTGTACCGTTTTGGTCCTGGCCTTGGCTCACACCGTCACCGCCACTTATGCGACCACTGATTGTACTAATACCTCGGAAGGCAGGTGATTGGAGCTCAAGGCCTATCGTTACACTTTCTTGCTCCAGATTTGTAAAATTATTTTACCGAATTTCACAATTTGTAGTAATAGTTTCTTTTTATTTTAGCTTTCCGAAAGAGCTGTCGGAAAACGTCTTGCTTAGTTTATGACACTTTTTGAAAAATCGTGCGTTTGGACTTTTCGGCGTCACTTGTTGAGTTTGTTCAGAAGTATCCTTTTGTGATAATTTGTACACTGATTTTTATTTCTTTCTATTTTATATTTTTTGTGATATTTTGTTCGAGTCACTTTTTGATTTTTTCTCAATATTTTATTTTTTATAATCATTGAACAACGTGTGTTAAAAATTGATTTTACTATTTAAATTTATCTTAAGGCACTCGATAAATTTTTTTTCAGACTTCAATTTATTTTTTATTTATTTTGTTTTAATTTTTTTTTGTAATATATTTTTTTAATAAATATATTTTATTTTATTCAATTTTTCTTACGGATACACGTCCGATTGTTAGAAGATTGTGAAAGAAACTGACACTGGCTGCTAAATGCAATGATGATTAACTTCTTCTTCTGTCATATTCGTACACATGCCCGAGTGTACGACAAACCTACCTATGTGAACAATATTGTGTCGTATGTGAATGATCGTGGCTTTGTGTAGTTTTGCTGTATGTCTGGCTCGTACACTCGTTACATTCATTATCTGATCAATATTGGGATACCCGACGAATGAAAAATGACAGGAATCATATCGGATACTGGTCAGTACGGGGCATGCTGTAGATCGTTGTATGTAGTGGTGCATATTTCATCTCGTATGGTACCCGGTACATGCTTTCAGTGTCCATTCATTGGTATGTCCAAACTTTTATTGAAATACACGTGCATTTACCGTTCGAGATGTGAAGTAGTAATAATAATTAAAGGACTACACAGTAATCTTGTTAACCTACAGATGCATACTGTTCCAGGTAGAAGCAAAATTTTATTTATTATTAAAATATTATCGAATGGACAAGAGCAAGGTGTGAAAAAATCTTTGCTGTTTTATTTTTATTTTTGATACAACAATAAAAAGGGAGGGATTTTCTGAGTTAAATGCGTGTGTGTGTGCATAAGAATTTATCGGACAATAAAATCTTGTAAAAATATCATCACATACGTTTTACTGGACAATGATACTGATAATTAAATTTGTAATAAATTATTTGTGTAACAAGCGTCGAACAATGTCTCAATTAAGGTATTTGTTTGTGCGGCCTTTTGAAGAGGAGAAATTGACCTCTGGAGAGAATTTTTTGATTGAAGATTTATGACTTTTCACTTTTACATCCTAATTTTAATTTTTTTTTTGCAATAGTCCCCAATTTTTTTTTTTCAAAATATATTTTACAAGAGATTTTGTTGCAAACGTATTTTTAAATGGGAGTTGATATTTTTTCTAACAATGAATTTTTGAACATGTTAAGTCCTGTTATACTTTTTTTCTTACAACAAAAAAAAATTTTTTAGATTGTTCATTTTTTATCAAATAAAAAAAATTAAAATTTGCAAAAATTATTCATTTTGTAAATTCGGACAATCTTATTGTGATTCCAGAAAGTCTAGATGGTCTCTGGTGTTTCTTCTGTTTTGTTTTATTTTCGTTAGAAAATGATAAATTTTGGGGAAATACGATTTTAATGATTTTAAACAGAAGTCATTCGATATAATGATACAACAGATGGTTATCAAACTCAATACTTTAAGACACTAAACAATAATAAAAAAAAATGGGACTATCCCAAAGAGAAAATCGTATTTTTTCTCACCAGACGCGGAAAACACATGGTCAAGTTTTCGCGAGAAAAAAATACTTAAATCAAATAATAATCGTCTTTCACGAAAAACGAAAAAAAAAATCTAAATGATGCCAAAAGAAACCAGACACAAGTTGCTGAATCATCAAAATTTGACGTAATTTGGGAAAACTCTTTGCATGTAAGTAAGTATATAATACTTTCAGCCTACGCATTCAACTGATTCATCTGTACATGACTAGCACAAACAAAAAATGAGACAATTCTATTTGTTTGCTGTAATGGATATCCGTCAAACATCCGTGTAAGTATGAAAATTCAATTTACATACTTCGCAATCGTATTATCTTAATTATTTGATCTAAATCCGTTTCATGATGTTTTGTGCCGCGTATTTTTGTCTCACTTGAGTAAAGTCATCAAACTCAATTGAAAATATATAGACGACAATGAGCTCTTCGTAAAATTCACCGAAATTTTATATTACTCATAGTATTTTTCTGCTTTGTATGTACTATGTTGAAGTATCAAACGAAATTTGTATGTGACATCTGTTTTCTGTAAGTACAACATAGTATATCTACAGCCCGTGTATCGTGTTTGTAACTATTTTTATTGTGTCAGTGACATAATTTGTAGCCGGGAAGTGATTCATTCGTATTAAGAACTCTTGCGTTTCTTTTTATCACAAAAGTTTGACAAGTGTCAAGTTCAAAGTGAAGTTCATGTTTCTATTATGCAATATCGCGAGTGTTACAAACAATAAATCAAGATTGTATGCGCGCACGTGTCTGTATGTACATGCGATTCATTCATGAAATAAACCTAACAGTATATGATAAAGTCGAATGTACGGTACATTGTTGTGTGGATAAGAAAACAGCTGATAGTTAGTAGACCGTACATTTGTATTCATTGTGTTGAAGTAAGAACTATCTAATAAATTTCAAGTTCGTTATTGTTACTCCTGCTTTTTGTGAGTATTTTAGCGCCATTTATGCACCCTTTTATTATTTGTGACACACATACTCCCACTTAAAGCTAATTGAAAGTTAATTTTTTTTTGTTGATTCATAACTTTTCTTATGTTTGCTCACACATTGACGTCAAAAAACTCTTGTATGACTCAATGTGCAGTAGTAGTACGTTTACAGTGTAATGCAATTTTTTTTTTATCGCGGCGCATCACTTTATGAATAAATAAGCAAACAATCAGGTAATAAAATATTATTTTAGAAATTCCGTTAAACGAAATTCATCTCGTCACGATATTGCTTAGGGCAAGTTTTGAAAGGCAATATTAATTACATCCAATTAACAGACAAAATAGGTGCTAATAATCATGTGAATAACTTGTATTTTGTGGTAAAATCCCGAATTTGCTCACTCAAATCAAGGTACATGCATGCGGTAATTGATACAAGTTAATAATGTTCATCAAAACATGATCAACGGTAAATGATAATATTTTACTATAGTGACTAATGCAAACATTGAAGCTATCAATGTCTTATCTTTTCTATTATTTTATTATTTGTTACATTCCAGTGATTTCATTCATAAAATTTTACACTCGCATCGGATCTTAGTGAGCGAAAAGTGTATTTCATTCACAAAAAAAAATCGATTTTGCGCTCTTGAACATGTTGAATCATGAATAAAAGGCTTCTTCTTACCGCTCGTACAACTATCGAAAGTGTACAAAACTAAATTATATTCAAAAGCAGCACAAAAATCGTGAATGAGCCAACTGATCATGACTCATCTATAATACACATATTTTTTACCCATCATCCATATATTCAAAAAGACCGTATATATATATAAAACAACGTGCCATGCCCCCAATATCTACATTGACTTGAATGTGCTGAAACGCGTACTGTAAGTACGGTGAATTTATGACGTCACATTGCCGCGTGTTTTTATTTTTCATTCAATGGAATTTAATGTAAATTTTGCATTTTTTTTTTTCACAAAATTTTAACATTTTAAAAAATGCTTATTTTTCATGGGTATTCTCTGCGAAAACAAAATTTGTGGAATCGCAAGTAGTAAATTGCTTGACGTCAGTAAAAAAGTACACAATATTCTAAAGTAACAAGAATTTCTACGGTGATTGATTGTCAAGTTTGCACAATTGAACACATTCTTCAGCAAAAATGACGAATTATGTCATAATATATATTTGTAAGGCAGTGAATCACCCTTTTGCGGAATGCCATGCCATACCAGCGCAAGGTGAGTAGGATGAAAGTGGTGAAATATCTATTTTTAACTTTTCGGAAGGCCAATAACTCCTGTCGTTTTTTATTCAATTTAATGACATTTTTAGTTGTCAAGTCAGATAAACTACCATTTCCGTTATCAAATAAATATTCCGATTTAATTTCATCATAACTTACCGAGATAAAAAAAAAAATATTTCTCAGTTCATTCATCTGTGTATCTCTACACCGATTGAAATTAGATGCAAAAAAATGTATTATATTTTATAAACAATATTGTATCGAGACGTGATTAACTGGCGCTATATGATAAAAAAAAAGTATTCACCAAAGAAGAATGCCTTGGTGTCAAGTATCATGTAATTATCATGTACTATGCTTTTTGTTTAATAACAACTTTGTGTCATGTTTAAATTATAAAAATGCACAATGAAATAATTTTCCGTGGAAACTGTTCTATTAATTCTTTTTTTTTATATCAAAATGATGTTCATCATAAAACTTCTGGATTGTCACGGATGAACTTGTCAACATTTGTAAGAAATACTGTTTCATGTTTTATAATCTAGTTCTAAATGTTTTATGTTATTTTTGTGATAAATCATGTAAGAATGTTTTTATGTTAAATTCTAAATTTGCACGTATGTTTCTTTAAAAAAAATTATGATATCACGATATTCATAATTGTTTTTTTTTTCATATAAAAAATGAAAAAATAATTTTTTTTAATGCAATCACTTGAACTTTTTAAAAAATAATCCCATTAACGTGTGGTTCATTTATCACAGGAATTGATGAGCCAGGTAGACTATAATATATTAATAACTTGCACTTCTACATTTTTTTTTTTGTAATTTGATACAATTTTCTTTCTTACAATTTTTATTATTTATTGTAATGTTAATCATAATACTTTTTGTACTTACATTGGTTTGATCTTATCATGATGATGATTATTTTTGTCAGATAAAATTATTATTATCCAGTATATTATTTAATATATCCAAACTGGATTGAAAGTTATTTAGGAGAGTTCACTGTTTTTATTATAAATATTTTCCGTCACTTATTATTATTGTTAATGCTTTTATTTAATTTTTCAATGCAGTTATTTTCTAACACTTATTCTTATTTTCTGTAAAAAATATCAAACGTTGGTCATTATTGTGCCAATAATTGGAGAGCTGTATTCCTTGATGCTCAAACGTTGACTATCATTTAAATACAGCTTTTAATTTGCATCGTATTTTATAGAGTTTGGAACACAGTGAAGATAGCAAAAATACCCAAAACCATACACACACAAACACGGATATGTTGTAGTACACATTGATTTAGCACATAACCAACAGTGGTAGAATACTCTGTGTGCCTGTTGCTCGTGTATAAATATGTTAACAGTGTGTTTTCTGGTACGCAAAGTCAGTCGATGTAGGTGTGTATAATTTTGTGTTTTTTTTTTATTTTATTTTTTTGGTGTTTTTGTCTCATGTTATACTCTTTTTCCTCTTCTTTATGTAAGAATTTTAATGAAAGGAGGGCGCTAAGGTTTTTGGGTGGTGCGATTAAACGTATATTGGACAACACGTAGTTAAGAAGAACACTTGAATGACTTGAAAAGTTCCTGGAAAATCGAAAGGCATCGGTTGCTTTTGATGATACATTTAGTCAAACTAAAATCCGAATAACAAAAGGACAATTTTTACAACAGGATCATTTCTTCACGTTCATTTATGAAGATGTCGAGCCTCCCTCATACACACACCACAAAATATTTCGATGTAGATAGCTTGTACACCTGTACAATATTTTCTTTTTATATGTGACACATGCCAATTGTATATTTTATGACACATTTGCACCAAACATTTCAAAGTAAAAAATAACATCTCTTTACGTCATTGTCACTTATATCATTAAATTTTAAGGGATTGATGATCCAACGATGAATCTTTAGCTCATTTGTATGCTTAAAAGTTAATAGAAAAGTTAAATACTTATACAGAAAGACGTCAGTAAATAAATGAAAGTTTTTATAGTTACAAATAAATAGATGTTTTCAGAATGTTCAAATGCTTTTAAGAATAAGTAAATTAATTTTATTTAAGCGACTAAATTTAATTATTTGACTCCTCTGACTTTAAGGATTAAAATTTAATAAAAATAATTAATAAAAAAAATTTACTTGCTTTAATATAACAAATTAACTGAACTTTATTCCTTTTTGTTGAATTTATTCTAATTTTAAATTTAAATACAAAAATTTAAAATAATTATCTTCGATTTTTAGTTGAAAATTTAAAAATAAAACAAAATCAATGTAAATAATGATCGTAATGAAAATCAATCAAGTATTTTTATTTTGAATAACAAAATAATTAAATTTCTATTGATGAAAAACTTAATTAAACTAATTAAAATTAAATCAAATTTAGTCGCCTGATTTATTATAAAAATTGAAATCAAGTTATTATCTATTTTCTAAGGATTTCGATAAATGACGTCAATAACGCGATCTCAGAATTTATCTGAACAAAATAGGTCATTGATAAGTTGTTGTTATCAACAACAAATACATAGGAACATTATAAATAGTATCAAGAAACACAAACAAATAAAAAATAATTTGTATGACAGTAAATGGATTTGTCATGGTGAATTACAATTTATTAATAATATATTGTTATTGCACGTTTAAATGTTTCCTAAGTTTACCTTTCTTATTTCATATAAATAAAAAGTTTCGATAAACTTAAAGTTGTATTCATTAAGAAATGATATTGATATTGATGATAGATTCAATGTCAAATAATTTGTCTTTTTTTCCTAGCTAAAAATAAACAATAATTAAATACTTAATCAAATCAGTGCAGCAGTGAATGAATGATAATGAAAAAATGTTATGAATGAAAACGTAAGACACAAAAATAAAATTCATTAATCATAACAAAACAACAGTCTTCGTCACAGAATAATTGATTGTATTAGTTTTTGAGCGGTCTTCCCACCGTACAGCAGTGCCAAAAATTTACATTAACAGAATATTAATATTTTGATTAATCTGGTGTAGCCAAAATATTTTTGTTTATGTGTGGGCCGCGATGGTATTTAAAATGATGACGACTGATGAATCAATTTTTCCGCTGGTCAGTTAATGATTGTATTTAAAAAAGAAATACGATTTGCGGCATTATCATAAAAATATTTTTCTCCAACAAGATTTTAACACAAAAAAAAAACTGAGGAATGTTATGACTAATTCATAATATCATTAATTAAATTAAAAGTAAAACATGCACTGCGCCAAACAAGATAAGACTAGAAATCTATTTTTGTAAAAAAAAAAATGTGGTGCAATAACAACAACAAGTTCGTTGATCGAGCTATTCATTCATGAAATTATTTTTTATTCAAAAACAATTGGCGTCGATATATTCATGAAATCACAAAATGATCAAGGTGATTCAAGATACGTCATGACTCTGGCGTCAGATGTGAACGATGCCAAAAAAGGTAAAAATAAAAGATGCTCTCTAAATGCTTGATGATTGATTCATAAACACGTCTTCCAGATTATTTTAAAAAAAAATGTATCTTTTAATATGTTACTAATTCCACTTCCCACTCATAACGAGTGAACGGTGCTTTGTGGTTGAAAAAATGAAATGTTGTGTAATGTTATGTGTGTATAGCTGTGGGTTACAATCATACCTTGTGTGCGTCCGAATCGGAAGTAACACTTGAAAAGAAATCTCATTCATTATTTTAATTTCACATGATGACTAAATTATCTCTTCAGGTGTTCCGATATGTGAAAAGTATGATGACAGATAGTAAATAAATAATTTTTTAAGTTGATTATTTTAATTGATTAGCACACTTTTATTTGGTTTCACAATTATTGGAGTATTTAAATAATAAGCCATAGTATATCTGTACACCCAAATTAAAAGACCAGTAAGGCTACTTAGTGGTACAAAAAAATACGAGGACGTCACCTTTCCTCTGCTTTTTCCAAATTTTCACTTTTTCATTTCATAAAATAAAACAAAAATTTTTAGGAAAAATTAAAAAATACATAAATAATTAATAAGGCGAATAAATTTAATTTTTTCATTTTTTGTCCCATGAGGGTTTTCTCGAGGGGGGGGGGGAAATAAAAAAATAAATATTTTTGAATTTTTTGTTTGTAATTTTTTAACGTTTTTAGACGTTAAGCGTTGATTCTTAACATTTATTTAATTTTAGATTATATTATTTTAAAATTTGAACTTAAAAGTAAAGAAAAATCAACAAAATCTCCCAAAATAAAAATTTTTGAAAAAAAATAATTTTGGTCACGTGACTTTCAAAAAAATGTTTTTCAACATTTTACTATAAAATGGTTTAATGAAGCGAATTTCTTTGGTTTTTTGTATGATTTTATAGTAAACAGTTATTTTTCATAATTTTTTAATATAAAAATTCCAAAATATGTCAAAAATATTTGTATTTTATATTTAATTTTTATTTTTCCCCCTAAATTTTTTCGACAAAATCCGAGGGGGGGGAGACAAAAAATGGATATATTATATTTATTCGCCTAAATATTAAAAATTTTTTGAAATTTTTTTTTTTGACTAGATTTAAAAAAATTGGATTTCAAACGTTTTATAGTTAAAATCTAATGAGGAAAAAAATTTTCATTGTTAAATTTTCTGAAGTGGACGATTTCCCTAGTAAACACCCTGATGGTTTTTAATTTTTTGTGTGTTTATTTATTCAATTATTACACTCAAATAATCATCTTAAATCTACAAATAAAATCTTAAGTCAGACAAATATTTATTGATCCGAATTCATTTTTTTTTTAAATTCTTAATATACACATCATTTATACTTTTGAAAAATAAATAAAGATTGTGGAATGTAAATTACTTTACTAATTATTAGCGTGTCAAACATGAAAGTACCTCTCAAACAGGTAACTGCAAAGTAATTTTTATTCGTGACCGGCTTAACTACAAATAAGAGTGAGGATAAATTTCACACTTTTTTTTTACAAATAAATCTTCCAATAGATTTCTTCACAACCTTGTAAAAAATTTTAGAATTTTTTTTTAATAAAAAAAATTTTTTCTTTATAAAAATTGTTCCCAGTCTAGTTCAATAGTCGATGACAGATAATAGTCGCAAGGGCAGTTGCGTTTGCTCCATGTATGCTCAAGGGTGCTTTCAAAAACGTGAGTTACGGAATACATGCAACTCTACGTTTAAAAAAAACTATAACACGAAAAAAGTAGCTGTTTTACTGCTACAGTTTCGTTGGTAAAGGGTGCTCTAGTGATATGTGCTTAAGCTGCATGTCAAAGTAAATTATCTCTTGACATGACATGTCGTTGGATATAATTAAGACTTTAATTTGGCATACATCTTGACAATTATTGAAGTTGAATAAATAATAATAAAAATATTAACAAGTGCGAATATTAAAATTTGAGTTTTGTGAATTTTTGTGATCGATAAAAATGATCAAATATTTGCTTTAAATCATAAATCAATCGAAATTTTTGTTGTCATAAAAAAAGTACAATGAGATTAAGCGCCTTACTCTTTACATATCTTTGTATAGTTCTGTTCTTTTCGTATTTTTGCTTTATTCTTCAATCGACTGCTGTTAGTAATAATCAGCAATAATACACATCATGCACCAAGAATTAAAATTAATGAACTTCTTTATTATATTGTAATAATATTTACTACTATAACTTACACCACACAGTGCTCGCAGTAAACACAACTTTTTTTTAAATTCCCACAGTGCGTGATTCAGTTTTTTTTTTATAATTCTTTTATTGCATCCAAATATACACACTCGGGGCATTATCTTGGCAGAACCATCAATGAACCTGTGTGTATGCCGTCGTCCATACAGATAATTGTAAATCACGGTGTAAAAGTGAATTACTGGTCTTGTTATACTTCACGTACTACATGCACTACTTGAATAACAATCAAAAGTCAAACAATGCATAAATAAAAGGATCATATGTACCCATCACAAAGATAACCAACAAAGAGAGGAACAAAATCATCAATTATTTCTGTATGTTAAACGGTGTGTGTGTGAGATACTCGTGATCCAAATAAAAATTCCTTTTATTATTATTATTATATATGCACTGCAGATAGAGGAAAAGAGAGAAAAAAAATGATACATCAGAGTGTACCTATCATTTTTATTGTAACTTATTTGTTACCTCTTTTCGATCAATATCGGATTCATTCGTGTATATTTCTTTTGGAGGGTAATAAAAAGTATCAGTTATTGAGATTTAAAAATGATACATTATATCGATTCACACAAATAAAAATCACCTCATCCAGTACACACGCTGCACACAGTCATTATCTGCTTATTTTCTTGAAACTTTCAATCCGGTTCTCAGAAAACTTTGCACGATTCCAGCTAATAATGCGTGGTAATGATACGTTATGAGGCAAAGTTGTTGCTGCGGTAGTAACAGCACACAATTTTTGCAGTAACAGTACCAAAACATGCGTGTAATTACTAGTAATACATGTTCATTAAAAGACTATTTTCATTGATTCTAAATTTTAGTAGTCCTTATTCAATTAAAAAAAATTCTACCCAAATCTTCCACTTTAACGTCAAAAGTAACGATTAGCTCCAACCTCAAGTGTTTTTTTTTACCGCATTTCAATTTTTTTGAAAAAAATGCGGTATTGTGCTCGTGATGTCGTCCGTCCGTCCGTCCGTCCGTCTGTCTGTCCGTCCGTCTGTGTGGTGTGCCACTTTAACTTTGTTTGAATTAGCAGGTTTGGCGAATTCTTTTCAATTGACAGATTTGACAGCATATTTAAAAAAATTATCCGTTGGAAATTTAAATGAGTGTTCATCCGTTGGAAAATGTTGTCGATGAAAATTAGTGGAAAACTTCGGGAAAACTCGGAAAATTCATGGAAAATCGGAAAATCTTGAAAATTTTCAAAATTTTTAAATGTTCAGGGGAGTCTCGCGAGTAACATGGAAAGTGAAAATTGATGAAAATTTTCGGGAAAACTCGGAAAATTCATGGAAAATCGGCAAATCTTGAAAAATTTTAAAATGTTCAGGGGAGTCTCTTGAGTAACATGAAAAGTGAAAATTGATGAAAATTTTCGGGAAAACTCGGAAAATCCATGGAAAATCGGAAAAACTTGAAAAATTTCAAAATTTTAAAATTTTCAGGGGAGTATCGCGAGTAACATGAAAAGTAAAAATTGATAAAATCTTCGGGAAAACTCGAAAAATTTATGAAAAATCATGGAATTGAACACATTGAAATGCGGTCAAGTCATTCGTTTTATACACGAATGCAATTCATTCTCGTTTTTTTGAAATTTTGACAAAAATCCGTTAGTTTTTTCAAATTTTTTAAAACACACACGAAAAGTCGAGCTTAATACCACATTTTTTCTTCGAAATGCGGTAAAAATACGTGTCCAATACTTTTCACATTTCAAACGAAAACGAAAATGACTTGCAAAAATTCATATATCATATTAGCGTAACAAAAAACTGTCACTGTATTCTCGGGATAGAAATAAAATTCAATTTGTTTTATTATTCATTGAATGTGATCACATCGTCGTGTTTGCGTAAAACAATACAAAAAGTACAAAGTACGACGGAATCTCCAAACAATTTATTTATACGATCGTACAGACTTTTGGTTTTATGATAGTCTACTTCTAAGATGTATCTATGTATACAATATATATAATGATAGTAATAAGTCAGGTGTAAATCACCGGTCGTAACATCGATGTGAAGTATTTAAGTAAATATTTACAAAAGTTTGTACGTGAAATAACAGAGTCATATTGCTAATAATAGTAGTTGAATGATTAATTTTGATCTAATATATTTGTGTTAAGAGTTTGTCATCAGGATTTTGAACCGTGGTTGCATAATTTCAATAAATATTTGTTGAGAAAACACAAATAAAACATTAAAATCTGTTTTGTTTTTGATTCCTTGCATGAACTGAAGCGGAATTAATAACCACAATCAATAAATATTTTGATTGTTTCAAATAAGAATGCGTAAGATCAAAGTTTTATAAAGTTTATTACAACATTGAAAATTGATACAACCTGAAAAGACATAAAAAGTTATGTAGGTATGGTAGGTGTTCGAAAATTTAAACAAGTTAATAATTTTTTTTTTTATAGAAATAATTTGTTTGTTGTGCAAATCAGTGTTGATGATGTGCGAAGTGCGTCTATTGTCTTAAAATTTTTATTCAATCAAGTACAAGAACGTAAGAATTGACGTAATAATTTATTTTTTGAAGAGAAAGAATATGAAGGTCTGTTATGATTTACGCAAATTTAGCATAAAGACAATTAGCATCCAATAATTTACTATATTTTAGTTTTTAACCAAATTTTTACTCGTGCTACATGTAACACTTGAAAAATGGGATAATACTGTATTTAATGAACTATTTGACGCAACTAACGTAAATATGTGAACAACGTCAATGCAAGTCAATAAATTTTATCCTCTGATTCAGTTGGACACATTTTAGTTCAAACAAATAGATCTCAAATGCGGATCTAAAATTCTGTTCCACTTTTATTTGTATAAAAAAATCACAACCTAAACACATAAACGGTTCATTATCAACGCTCATTTCGAACAATACATTACTAGAGAAAGGAAAATCCGCGTTTTGCTTCAATTGACTCAGACAAATTGATAGAATTTACAAAGTCATAAATATTCTCGCGAATAAATTGTGTAAAAACCAAGCACAAGCAACTTGTATTCACGAATTAATTATATATTGTTGTGGTTTGATAAAAAAAATAAAATAATAACAATAGAGTTCTCCAGTATTTATTTTGCGGATACTCAAGATCTTTCTTCTTTCATTTGAGGACAGTCAAGAAGACATGTCACAAATATTAAGTTATTTTAAAATTTATTCAATAAATTGTGATTTTGTGTTTAAAAAACCGAACAAATTGATTTATATTTAATTATTGTTGTTATTTGAACAGATCCGAGTGTGTCATTGGCTCACCTTACTCAATAGGATGTAAGTTTGATTAAGATCAAAATTAATTTTTAATCAATATTAAAATTCGTTCATCACTTTTCTACTGAATTTTCGAATATGGGAGATTCCAGACCAGCAGTTACGGTAAGTAAAGTCCGGATTTGATTATTTTTAACATAGAACTTTTCATACAACATTGCACATTTCATAATGTATTATTATTATAACAGGAATCTCCCATTTCTTTTCTAGTCTAGTCATCATAAATGTATTTTTTTCTACGTAAAATATTCTCACGATCCGTTTAATTTTATTATTATTTACTTTACACTATATTTGCATCAACTGCAATATTACAGCAAACGACCACAATTCGCTGACATAATAATTTATTTTTTTGTACTATTATTTCATCTCTTCATCAACTGCATTGAAACATTGGAAATTAGTATGTATTGACATCTTCATGTCAAATCGAGTTGCTTGTATTTTGTTCGCCTGCTATCTCATATTTACCTCTTTCTTTGCTCCTGCAGCAAAGATTGTTTATTTTAATTATGGCAATTAGTAACATCATTAGTAACATGCGGTGTGTTATTAGACAAGTAAGCAAAAGGAGAAATAGTGAAGTAACACTAGAGAAGTTGCTATGCTTTTGCGAGCAGAGTAGTGAAAAAATATTGTTTGTGGTATTGCTTGATGATTAGTAGTCGCGTTATGTGGCACTTTTACATGACTCTTTTAATCTAATACGATTGGTGTTGCTAGTTGGATTTGTGATGTTAATTTAAAAAAAAGTGTTGGAATGCTTTCAAATTAAAAAAAATTGTTTGTGGTTTCATTTGATATTATTTATATTTTTTATGGTGACAATCTGAGGTTTTTTACATTATTTGATAAGAAAGAAACTCATCTATATCTTTCACCTAAGTAAGATTTATTTTTTAATTATTTTGTTTTTTTATTTTTTTAAGAGAGAATTTTCAACGCTCCAAGTTTTTTCAAGGCTGGACGATAAAATCATTTCCAGAAAAAAAAATTAAGTCTTTAATTTAATAATTTTGTCAAATGTCCAATGATAAAACTAGTGATCAGTTATCGAGCCGATGAACTGGAGCGCATTTACATTTTAGATTCAGTTTTTCATTCAAACTTTTTACATGCTTTTTTATTGAAATTCAAAATATGCATTAGGTCAAAGTTTCCAAATGTGCATTGGGGCAAAATTTTAGATTGTGCATTGAGGCAAAGTTTTAGATGGTTCATTGGGGTAAAGTGTTAAAGAAACTTTAAAAATGCACGACAAATTTCATAGAACGTTTGAGAAAGCTCATAGAAGCTTCAAGAAATTCATGGAATATTCACAAATTTTTAATTCAAGTTTTCCATTAAAGCTTCAAGAATGTTTATAGAAGCTTCAAAAATGTTCATAGAAGCTTCGAGAAACTTCATAGAATGTTCAAAAACTTTCCATACAAGTTTTTCATACAAGTTTTCCATACAAGTTTTTTTTATCCAAGTTTTCCATACAAGTTTTTCATCCAAGTTTTCCATACAAGTTTTTCATACAAGTTTCGCTACGGACGGACGGACGGACAGACACGCAACCAAGCACAATAGCGCCTTTATTTTCTACGAAAATGTAAATGCGCTAAAAACTTTGTACATATTTAATTTGATATTTTTTTGTACAAAATGAGACAAAAATTTGTTAGATTCTCCTAACTACGAAGCTTATTTCAAATTTTTTAACGGTCTAGAATTTTTTCATAATTTTGGGGGCCAAAAAAATTGGTGGTAAATAAAAAGTTACTAAAGTGATTATTTTTGCTAGTTCTAATTTTAGGGTTTACATTACAAGGGCGCCTCTTTGGCGTCATTTGAACAATAAATCGGTTTAATGAATCAATTCAACATATAGCCTTTTGTAATTTTCCTCATTGAGTACAAGTTTTGTCATGTTCTAAAGTTGAAAAGGTGACAATTAAATTTTGTCCTCACCATTCAAACAATAAAAACTATTGAATTCGGTGACTTTTTAATAGAATCATAAAAACTTTTTTTTTCATAGAAAAAAAAACAGCAATATCTAAAATTAAGACATTAATAATATTAATGATGTTTTCAAAAAGGACACCTTTTTTACGAAAATAACTTACATAAAATACAAACAGAACAAACCTTTGGAAACCAAACAAGATTGAAGCTGGACCACCGTAAAAATTCTCTCTTGTTTCTTGGAGGAGAAAGAAATTCCTGTGAAATATTAACAAATTCAGTTCAAAAGTGGCCGAAATCTCTTTTATTTCACGTTTGCTGTATGTGCATGTTGTTTTCCTTGGTGGTGGTACTATATGAAGCAACGGCATGGAAACCTCACACACGGTAAGTTTTTTTTCTAACTTTTGACTAAAATCAAACTATGGAATGTCTCTGTTATGAGAAGATCAGAGAGAAAAAGTCATGAAAAGGGATTGCAATAAATCACAGCGTGAGACAACCGAAAAAATTGTGTTTGTATTATGTTGTTGGGCCTTTCGGCAAATATTGATGTTAAATGTTGATGTTTTATCTATGTATGAAATATGTTCGTACAAAAGAAAACACCTTTTTCCCTCACCTCTGATGATGAGTATGCACACAGAAGGTTCCTGGTGTGCTGATTTACACAGTTTTGGTAGAGATAACACTCCATGAGGAACTTCTTATTTTTTTTTCACATCAATGTCTCATGAAGCATTTCATTGCCTGCTTAAGTTTCAATTGCACAAATATCCATCTAAACATTTCCTCTTTTTTTTTTTGTAAAATTTTTGATCTTCATTAGAACATTATGCGGGTATCTCTCATCACAATTCTGATTAAATCTTTGTTAAAATATAGGTATTTATACCTAAATAATAATTTTTTCCTCAAAAAAGATGACACAAATATTTCCTAATCCAGTGTTAACATCACACGTCGAAATTGTACGAGCGGTGTACGCAACGATGACCAAATAAATATAAAATACATGACTAAATATAGTTAAAGAACACATAAAATTTTGTCGGCGGCACATGTTCTTTCGTGATGATTTTGTGTTAATCTGTCTCTTAAAAAAAAGTATCAGATCAAAATATAAAAAAAAGTTTCTTCTGAAATATTAAAAAATTCTTTTGGTCATTTAAGCGGCATCAAATAATTTTTTTTTTTCATTTCAGTGAGCAAAATTAATATCATTTGAAGCATGTTCCAATCACCTTCTTGTCTACTCGTTGAAGTCACTTCATCAAAATGGACTGTTTATCCGTTTTATCATGCTATTCAAGCAAATAATCGCTTCCATAATAGAGATGATGACTGTTTTCATTTATTTGTGTTATTGAAATTTGTTGAGGATAATTGGATTTCGGAAATTGAATCGGAATTTGAAAGAGAGCAGTAAATACCTACAGGAGTGATGATGAATGTGACAAAAGAGAGAATATAATTGACGAGGTAATGGAAGATCAATTGTAGCGCAATGAGGTGAAATAATTCTGTCAATTGTCTCGGAATCTTTGCAAAGAGATGAAATTCTAATGTGCAAAAAAAGAAGGAAGGGAAACAATGGACAAAACAGGACAAATTATTATTGTTAAAGTTTGCCTAGTAGCATGCGGTGACATGTGTGAGGTCTGTAATTTTACCGCTTTTTCAAAATTTCCAAATCTGCCTTGCATAAAGACATTTTGTTTCAAGGCTCAAAAGGGCTTTGTGGAATTCTTCGTGGCAACATTGAAATGATTCATGCTTAAATTCCAGAAAAATACCGTGAAAAAATGCCGGACAATTGAAACAAAGGTAGACTAACCATCCTCTCTACCATGCAAATACCCTGAACGAATTTTAATATCAACTGTGTCGAATTCGTCTCCCATTTGACAACATGATCAAACCTACTAAAACCATAGTAATGTCCACCATTTCAAATCAATAGACACTACTAATCTCATAATATTTACTCTGCATGCTATTTACCGTGCGTATACAGTACGGATCCTTTTTTGTACGACCGAAGAAGGCATGGAAGAAGACAAGCATAACTAATGTTATTATTCGGGCATGCATTTGTTGTCACTTTCTGCATCTTTTTTTTTTCTTCTATAACATGAGGACACCTTGACAAGGCATCCCACAAGAACAAAATACCGTTTTTTTCTTTGCTTTAAATTAAGTTGTTGCCCATCCACAGACCAAAAAGGAACGGAACTCAGCAAGTGGCCTCTTCATCTTTATTTTGAAGATGCTTCATCAGTAGATAAGCGATCGTTCATGGCAGAAATCTGCTAAACTAAATGAATTGTCAAAAAAAAAAGCACAAAGTAAGTGAAAAATTGTCAGAAAAAAAAGAAGGCAGAAAAATATGTTTGTTTTTATTAAAGAAAATTAAAATTTACCGACCGGAGAGACACCCTGCTAGTTGTACGGGCGCAAAAGATCACACACATAACAAAGGTGTTGTCTTTGTTAGAAAAAAAAAACTTCAGTGTGTTTAAAAATGCATCTAGAAAATTTATTGAATACTGTCTCAAGGGAGATTCTATGATTCAGCATAATTAATTGTCTTTTAATCGTATTCACTGAAAAATAATTCAAAAGGCTTTTAATTCCCTTAACAAACACTTATTGAAGTGCTTGTTTCGTATAGCGGTGAACAATACAAAACAAGCTTGTGGAATGTGGAGATGACCCTCCAAGGAATACGTTCAGTAAATATAATATTTCATACAAAGTTGTCAAATCCTAATCTTCAAACGAAAAATTAGCAAAAAAAAAAATAAATTTAAATCTATCGAACGAAATTTATTTCGGAAATGATGTTTTAACAAATGATTCACAATATCGTGAGAGAAAAATATATTTTTATTATTTATTGTAACGAACGCGGCGGCACCTCCTATGGATTTTTTTTAGTTCATTGCAAATTATTTTGTCTGACGTACATTGATGAGTAATAACAGTTTGATCTTTACCTTTTACTTTTGTTCCCCCGAAATCGGCATCCAAAATCTCGTTCATAAAATATGAAAGAAAAAGCCTTAGTAAAACACTATTTACACGCTTCGCTATTCGATTTACAAAATATTTGTGGTATTTCCGATACGTTAAATCACGATTAAACGCTGTTGTATGAGAAATGTAATTGTTTATAGTGTGATGAAGTAACAACGAGCAAAAAATGATCAATGAGTCAGTTATTATGTTTTCTAGACAAAATAAAGTGGCGAGCGCCAAATCTATTTTTATCATTACGCGAGACATGAATTCGCATAAAAAATCATTTAACATGAAATCTCATACAATGTTGTCTCGTTTTTTTTTCTCTCACGAAAGAATATCGGTAACAAATATATTTCAAGTTAGTAATAAAGTCACTCCTGGTCGTAAAATATTTAAAAAACATGTCAAAATAATCTGAAATTATGAACAATTATCGTTATAATTAACAAAATTGTCTGCTTTGGCGCTTCATTTTTATGTCTTTATCGGAGTAAGTTTTAAGTTATAAGCTGCAAACATTGTAAATAATATGAAATATGCAAAAAGAGTAAAAATCATATTAAAATCGCAACACAGGTATAACCATATGCTAATATTTTTTTTGTTAAGATATCAAGTTCAACAATTAATTGGATTTGATTCGTTGTTTGATAATTAGGTTATCTTAATTCTGTGTTCAAAAATATAAAAATCAAATAAACGGGTAGCATTCAAAGATAAGATTTTAGTTTCTGTGAGATACTAAAAATCATTGAATTTATTAGGTTTTGATGACCAGCTGAAACCACTTGAGATTTCCATTTTTTTTGGACACAAAATATCTCCAAGTAGAGGAGAAAAAATTAACGTTTTCTGAATAAATTCACGTTTTTATTGCTGTTGTGATGCATTTTAAACGATGTGATGACAAACACAATAAAATGGACCACCCGGTGGCTCCGCATCACACACGCATTTTACTTTGAAATTTTTGGACATGATCGAAAAGCATCTCACAAGTGTCCTCAGGAGGATCGAAGACGTGTTTTTTTTGTGAGCGGTGGTGGAAATTGATTGAATGGAAAAAAAGTGTTTTCAATAATGTTCTTCACACCATTAATATACGTTTGCGTGAGATGCAACTTTTAATTTATTGTTTTTGATTGTAATTGGCACTGACGAGGACTGTAAAAACAAGACTTACTTTATGATGATGAGAAACAAATCGATTTTACACCGACTGTTATTATTTTGTTCATTTCTCTTTCATTAGTCTTTCTTCTCGACGGTGCTTCACTGCCAATATATAACAAATTATTTCAAGAGGATAATCATAAAAAAAAGTCATAAAATGAATATATTTATTAATAAATTTTCAAAATTGAGACGTTGTTGTTGTGATTCTGTGGAGACTCCAAAGATTTGATCGAATGAATGAATCAACTTTAGAAGCTCCTCACGTATCATATTTTTTTTTACTCTCTGTCCATTGTATTTTGAGGCTTGAAAGGAAACATTTATCATCTCATTATTATAAATTTTTTCAATAAATAATCTTCGGCGATAAAGATCAACGACCAAGTTCCACTTGACAACTGTAAATATTTCTCTAGCTAATTTTTGAACGACGACAAATGACAATGGCATTGAATAAGAAAAAAAGGATGTGTTCCCTTGACACACATTCCACCTTTTCAGTTATTAAAAATAAATGTATTAAACATTCTCGTATCAGATCAAATCATTATTTTGACTCGTCATCATTTACTTTTACAACATTAACATCATCATTTTCTCGTTCTGGCACACAAAGAATATTTATTTATTTATTTGTGAGTTTTGTTGTCTTTTCTCTTGTTGTGTTTTCTTCTATTCTCAAAAGAATACATTTTTATTTGATTAACGTTACATAATCTGACCTCAAACGGTATGCGACAAAATGTCTCTTGTTACAACGAGAAGAAAATAAATGTCGTATCAAATTAAAGTCACTCAATTCATTTTTTCTTATTTTAGATAAAATTCATGAAGTATAACCAAATTGTGGCGCACATTTTCAATTGATATGTATATTTGATAATATATAAAATAGAATCTTTTTTATGACATTTTTATGGTACAAAAGGTAGTTCTCGAGCCTCTGAATGTCGAGAGATTTATGAGATTAACTTTTTATTTAGTTTCTTTCTCCATTCATTGTTGCTTTATTATAATAAAAGGTGATAATTTTTATTGTCCTCTTTTATTAAATAATAATAAACTTTGTGGTTTTACGAGCATCTTCAGGTGCACCAAGTATTCAAACTAAGCAAATTAGTCATAAAAATGCGGGCCATATGCTTGATATTATAATTTTGTCGTTGTTTTGATGTGAATGAGATGCATTTTGATCTTTATGACCATTGTTATCTTGATTTTTATTTGGAGAAATTGTGAAAGATCGTTAATTTCAGAATTTTTCATTTTTATAATTTTTAGAGAAACATTCCTGTCCAAATGTTTGCATAAGAAAAAAATATTAAAAAACAACTGAAAATGAACAATATGCGCGACTTGGCTCATGTAAATAATGCAAAATTTGATATCTTGATGAAAATTCCAGAAATTCTGCACATTTTTTTATTTTAACATGGTGTGGATATGACATAGAGACGAGTCTCTTGAAGAACACAAGCATTGTACAAGTCAAATGTCAGACAATAAAAAGTTGTGAAATATTTCTGAATCCATCTTTACTAAGGTTATAAATTTATATAAAAAGAATTTGAGTTAAAAGAGTTGAATTCGTTAAAATTGTGAATTCTTTTCTAAAAGATCTAGAAATCATTTTATTCCTATACTTTTCCTATGTTTTAATACGTAAGTACAAAAATAATTCAATGATTGTTTGTGTCTCACGAACTTTATTTTATCGGTCGAAGAAAATCATTGGTGAGTAATTGGCGATGATTCTTCCATATCCTCTCACAAGTGTCAATGTTATAACTTAGTCAATAAATAAATAACAACTGTGTAAACTTGAATACTCAACAAAAATTTTCATATATTCATAAAAAGTTTTTGAAATTGCTTCAAAATTTAAAAAAAATTGCTACATTTCTATAAAAATATTAGAATTTCAATAAACTCGTATTAACCCTCATCACGGATATTGCACTTTTGAGCTAAAGTTTTCACCAACATCGTCAGCACTACATTGTCATCACTTTTAATGACTTTTCAATCTCAAAAAAGTCTTTGCTGTAAAATTGAATATATGAAAAATTAATTCTTGAGCATGCATCGTCACAAATTAATTCATATTTTTTGCAACAGTGACAAATTTTGCAATAGTAGATCCAAGTTAAACAACATTGTCGCTATTACAATTGGATGCAATTGAATATCTTCTCAAAACAAAAAATAAACACAACATCTTTTGAAATTTGAAACGAAGGCGATTTGTAGTGTCTGCGATGAAACGTTGACCGCCTGTCGCAAATCTATAACAAAAAAAAATGCAAGAAAGTGTAACTAAGCATTCACATCGTAAACGAAAGGATTGTTTGCGAAACGTGATGAAATGGAAACTAGAAGTGGTGTAACTCTGACGTTAGCTTGTTAAAATTTTATATAAAAACTTAAAAGTTTCCATATGCCTTAACTCATATTTTTCAGTAAGTATTTATAAAAACAAAAAAAAAAGTTATTAAATATTTTTTAAATTTTAAAAATCTTTTTTTAAAAACGAGTAATTTTTAATTTTTTGTAATGAATTTACTCCAAAGTTTGATATTTTTTTTTAATTTTTCATCGCATATCGTCCAAAAATAATAAACAATTTTTTTCTTTTGAAAGGGGGTCCTCAAATGAAAATCTTAGTGGGACAAAAAATAAAAATATTAAATTTACCTAAAAATCGGCTGTGAATTGACTCAATTTGAGACAAATCATGTGCCATTATTGCTGTTCAATGGTGTAAACAAAAGCAGATCGTGTTTGAGTTCTTCATGTGGTACCGAACTTTGTTTCTTCATGTCTGATCACTTTAATGTCGTTATATAAAAAATATATTTATTCATGAAAAATAACAAAAATAATCAGATGAATCTGTAAATGTGTTCGGAATTACATTAAGAACAACAGCAAGCCACAATTCAACATTTTTTGTCATACTGCACCATTTTCGAGTTAAGGTATGTTACCCATAAGCACATCATCGAAAAAAAAAGAGAATTAGAGAATTAAAATACGAATGAAAAAAAGCTTAAGTATGTGAACAACCATGAGGAGAAAAAAGGACAAAGCGCACAAAAAATATCATCAGACCTCCCGCAACGTGCAGAACAATAGAATGCATGATCAATTTAATTTTTATTCTTTTTTAGGCTCTCTCTCACTCGTAAGAAGCAAATAAGTAATTTTATCGTCATTTATTATATTTATTTAACGAGTGTGTGTCTGTGTCATAATACCTTTAATTTGATGGTTAAAAGCAAAATAAAAGTCATATTATTTGATTTGATTGAATTGACTCTTCAAACCACAAAGATTACGACATTGTTAATATTCTTCGATAATAATTTTTTAAACTTTAAAGTTATTAAGATATTTCATTTTTAAATATATGCATATGCTTTAAATGCAATTCTCACTACTTCTTCTTCTTCTTTTCCTGCATTCTCACCGAGTTTAAAAATGTCCAAACGCCTTAATCACATCTTGAGCTACCATGTCACAACTTTATTAACTCAGGCGATAACAAGCCAATATAATAATGCTATACACAACATGAAACATTACACTTGCAACTTTTTGGTCATTAAAATCGTGCTTGTGCATTATTCTTTTCGTGCGCTCTTTTCTCGTTCTTCGACTTGTTTATTGATTGATCATCAATTGTAATGTGTTTTGTCGCTAGTGGTTGCAGTACGTGTGTTCTTGTCAGGGTCTTTGAAACTTGTCCATAATACTTAACTTAACAGTAACAACTTTATTTGTGTGTACGAACGAAGACACAGAAGAAAATTATTCTCTCGAGTTTTGTTTTCAATTAATCTTCGAATGATGAAGCAGGAGCAATATGTGTGAGTCGAAAGAGCGATTATATGACATGACTACAGAATTTTCCGTATTTTTTTTTTTTCAAAAAGACACATTACAACATCTGTTATTGCTTGACACACTCTCATTCGAATCCCGGTCGTCGTTCAAAGTTTTAAGAGGATTTATTATTATGTTTCATCTAATACCTGATTCCTTTGCATAAGTTTATGCGTGCTGTGTGTTGCCACTTTACATGCATTGAAGGCACAAGGAATGCATCATCATGCAGTAAAGTCGCAGCATGATGCAGCACCTCTGCCAAAAATAAAAAAAAAAGAAGAAGCATAGAAGAAGCAAACAGAAAACACACAAAGGTAACAAACATATTATTTTTAATAATGAGGGATTACAATGTTTATAACGATACGCTTTAACACATAATTTTGTACTTAAAACTTTTAAAAAGGGATATTGAATGGCTTGTTGTTGCTACATCGACAGTTCATAGGGACAAAAAGAAATAGAAGTCATAATTTAATTGAGTGGCTGTTCTCTTTTTCTACATGTTCCGGTGGTCTTTATTATGTACTTAAATTCGTGTTCTTGAAATGTCTCTCTCTCTCGGTCGGTCAGTCGGTAGGTGTTTCAGTTTTATTTTATTTTATAGCAACGATGTAACATAATAAAAAAATTCAACAGAAATTATTTCCAGGAAGGCATTCCAGTATTTATGTACACTGTCTCAAAACAAATATTTTCATTCAAATCTAGACACGAATTTCATTCACAACTCTATGGTAGGCTCTTCAGATCGTCTGAATCAATTTAATTACCATACCAAAGCAATTTGATTATGATATAATCAATGTGGAAAACGATGCTCATTGGTGGACTGCATCGCGTATGTTCACATAAAAATACGCACTGATGCACCAAGGCAACGGAATCTGCCTTGAGCAAGCACAATAAGAAAGGACAATAAATCGATACAGAAAACAAATAGCTCCATGTATATGGCGTAGGTGCACTCATCGTACAAGTAATTTGTTGAGAAACGCCCATATTTGAGGCGTGAAATTTTGTTTATTTTCTGTTATCATTTTTTGAAACAAAAATACTGTCAAATTGCTTCTTCGATCAAAAATTTCATAAAAAAAAAATTATGAAATTTATGATTTTTTAAGAAAATCAATTGTCACTGGAAAATTAATTCATGCATGTATGAAAATATCCTGGCAACTTCTGTAAACACTTATACAAAACTCGAACGGTTTCACTCCACTTGAACATTCAATTATTTTAGCATCACTACCAATATGCTGTTTTTACTCATCTTACCAAAGAGAACAGCAGGAGGTCTGTCCGCTCAACAAAATACTTAGTTTCAGCAGCGCGGTCTCGTTTGATACGTATCACCTTCGAAATATTCATAATGTTTCTTGTTTGCTTTTTTTTCTCTCGCATATCTTTTGTCTCCTCATAACAACATTACACTTCTTTGGGGACTTACTGAAACAGGGTTTTATGACATGCAACACACAAAAAAAAAAGAGAACGACGAAAAAACAGATATAATAAATGCAACAACAAACCATAAAGAAATGTATGAATATGAGGTTAGGACAAAAACATGACCTCTAAAATGTGAAAAGTACACAATGTTCAAAAAAAAAAACTTTTTTCTCACATTGCCCAAAAAATAAACTATAAATTGTTAACGAGCCATCGACAACTTGGATCTGTGTGTTTGCATGACAAGACAACAACAGAAGAAAGAATTTATTTTTAATGCAAATATTTACCTCAAATGCAATAAATCAACATCTAAAGTGAATTTGTGTCAACATCTTTGTAACGCCATATTTTCAAAATGAAAAACAGAGAAATATATCACTCTCGTGTAAATGGTCTTCAAAACAAATGATTTGTTTATTAATTAGAAATACAAATATTATCTTCCTGTGTCTTTAAAAATGTCTTTCGAAGTCCCTTGGAATGTCATGAAAAGTTGTCCATGTCATTTTATGCAGCAAATAGCTGTTTAAAAATCGAAATTTCATATCATTACAGCTATTATATAGTAATCATTTGTTTATTCGAATGTTAGTTATTAGAAAGGTAAATTAAATGAAGCGCACATCAAACATGACAAGAAAGTATATATTTGTTTCTCTTTTGACTGAGTGATGAATCAATATTTTTCGTTCAAATACACGCAATGAGATAATAACAAAAATTTGTCTTTGATCATTCAAAAAAAAAAAAGATTCAAGGAACACATCAAAAGTTTAAGCGGACAAAATTGGAGATCGGTCAAAGACAAAAAAACGCAGTCGAGTAAGGCTGAAACAATATTCCTAAATTTTTCAGGTTTCCTCCCACCTAATTTTTTAAGAAATTTTCAGGAGGGATATCTAATATCGAGTATCTAAAATGTAAGAAATATTTCAAATTTTGGTATTTTTTGACAAAAATCCTTTTGAAAATGATCAAAATTTCCGTTAAAATCCGTTCAGAATTCAATATTTTTAGTAAAAAATGATCAAATTCCAAAACATGTAAAATCCTCAACAATTATAAAGAAAGTTATAAATTTTACTCTGCATGATACTCGATATACAATCCACCTAATGTTCGGAAAAATATAAAAAAGTTACAAAGTCAAGAACTCTTCACTCTCGTCTGTGATTAAGGCTGCTCCAAATGAAAATCAAAAATAAAGTCCGATGCCCCATTTTAAAAGTCAAAAATCCAATGGGGCAAAATAAAAAAAAAGTTAAAAATTTCATCAAAATTGATCGTTTTTTGGCGTATTTTCATAATTTTTCAAAACAATAAAAACATTTTTCATAAAATTACTAAATTTTTTTTTCAAATTTTTTTAACAGTTATTTTTTATGAAATTTTGATTTTTCAATTTTTAACTTTAAATGATCTAAAATCAATTTTTCATTTGAAAATTTAAAAGAAGATTATTAAAAAACAACAAAAATGTTAATCAACGGTCAAAAATTGCTAAAATTCTGTCATTTTGTATGAAATTAAGTATTTCAATTTTTTTTTTATTTTGCCCCCCCCCCATTTTATTTTCAAAAATTATGGACTTTATTTTTGATTTTCATTTGGAGCGGCTTAAATTTGTCAAATAAATTATAGAAAAGTTGATTGAGCATTTTTGTTTGAGTTTTCTGGGCAGGCTGTTATATTCGACGACCAAATTGTTGAATGATTTCATCCACTGCATTGTCGCGCGCGCCATATTTGGAAATTGGGAACCCGGCCAGTTGAAGACGTATCCTTTGGCACCTGCAACGTACATTTATGAACTGAAATCATCTGAAGTTATTTAAATTTTATTTTCCCACACTCGCTCAAAATTTCAATTAGGACTCAAATTGACCCTTCAATTGAATTTTCTGATCTCGTAAGGGATCACTCTTTTATAACTCAATAAGTAATTCAAATTAAAAAAAAAACAAATAATTTAAAGTGACAATTTGACTCCAAAGGGCTCAGCTCTTCCATTTCTTGTCCAATGGGTTATTTATCTATATTCATATTCTCAATTAACATTCGATATGTACTTCAATGAATTTGTACCGACTTTCATTAATAAAGTTGTCATGTGTAAGATTATTTCACTTTTTTTATACATGCACAGTAAAACTGTACATTTCTCGTTCCTCATTAATATTCGTTCATAATTAATAATAATAATAATCATAATATCATTATATTTTATCACAACACCCAATTATCTGCTTCAACCACACCATAATAGTGTCTCTGTTTATTTTTAATGAAATATGAACGGAAATGTACTTTGACAGTATTCACGCGACTCATAAGTTGTTTATAGATATTTCTCAAGCAGATCTTTAGCAGAGCAAAGTAGTGAATACGAAAATATTAATAATAATATTGAAAACATTCTGTCGTGTCAAATAATACAAAAAAAAACACAAATAAATGGAACATAAATAATATAATTAAAAATACAGTGTTGGCTAATTTCATCTTTAAAATGGGGTTTTTGTGTTATTCTGTCAGGCTAATTTAGAAGAATGAGATAATTAAAACATTTTGTACTTAGATAAAAGTAGGCAATTATCCATTCATTTACCTGCTAAATGAAAACACAACACATTATTGACTGTATTGAAAATTGCGACGAATGAATCAATAGCTCAATCTTTTCGAGTGACTTTGCAAAAATTTCAGGCAGGCTTACTGAACACGTGATTATTAACCAGCACTATTTGTGTCGCTTTGGCCAAAAAATGTTATGCTTAAATTTGTCCAATGGTTTAAAAAATTCATTTACAGCACATGAACGCTTAAATCGGAATTCCAGGAAGTTTTGAAAAAGTCCTGACTTTATGACTAAAAGATTTTTAAAAAAAATTATTGCTTTACTCCAATATCCTTTTTTGCTTTGATTTAATTTGTATACAAACATTCCGCACTGAAAATCCTCAAAAACCATAAATATACTCTTTACTGACCTTTTCGGTTACCTTTTTTTTTACCGAAGAGACTAAAATGTCATAAATCATCTTTAAAAATCATTATCATGCTTAGATAAGGATAATTCACACCTTATGGTGTCCTTGTTGCCTCTTGTTTCTTTTGTTTTTATTTATACATTCTTATTATTGTTATTATTTGTATTGATATTTTTTTTTCAAAAATATTTTTGAATCAAGCAACGAAGGTGAGTGTTTTCTGTTTTTTTTTACATAATTTCATAAAAATTGTATTCAGAAAATAATAATTACGGTTGAAGCAGGTAATATTTTAATATTCTAATAAATACAATTTTTTCATTTATTTTAAATTTAACCAGAGTATTTTTGACCAACGACTTAGGTGGCCGAAAAAAATTAAGAAATATTAAAAGTGCCGAATCAAATTTATTAGGTTTACCGCTGAAAATACACACCTTAGAAACCACAAACCCGCTGTTATCTTTTTTTTTACAAATTACCATAAAAATGTACAAAAAAAATTATATCAATATCGTCACCTGATGCGTTCGGCTTACTGTTAACATCGTATAGCATCATCAAACAAATCACAAATATCTCCATCATAAAACCCATAAACAATTATTTATCTCTTCATTTTATTGCCAGTCAAATAAAAATGTTTCTTTATTTTACTGTTGTGCAGATTTGACTTGATGGCAAATGCTATGCAAACACTAATTTTAAATCACTCGTCATACCGTGCGAGCTCCAGTAAACGGAATAAGAAATTAATTATTATTTCGTACGCAGTGCCCATTAAGACATATATTGTAGTCCATCGGTCTGACATGACGGACGAGGCGAAGATGAAAGAGGATCCGAAAAATATTACTCTCGTTTTTTTCTGTTTGTATTAAATCTTTTCGCACAGTTTCAGTTGGTCGACACAATATTATCATCATCATCATCATCATAATAATAAAATGTTGACTTAACATTCTTTTTTGGCAGTCATAAATATTTTTGGTTTATTAATAAAATCATTTAGATTGAAATCTAGTGCCATTATTTCTTTTGTCACACACACAGTTAATTTTAAAGACCGACCGGTAACGTACGTGAGAAGCGGATAAGGTGTCTCGAGTTTAATTTTGAAATCACTCCAAAATACGGCCACTCTATAGCAAAAAAAAAAAGATCAAATGAAACATTTAAAATTATTTTTTTTTAAGAATACCATTGCGGTCATATACACTTACCGTTCCTTCTCATCTGTAGCTCATTTTGAGATAGCTTCGTTTTTATCCTCACATTGTTAAATACTTTAGGAATAACAACAAAAAAAAAGTAAGTCAAACCACACACATTGAAGTCATAAATAATGATGAAAAGCGTTGATGAAAGACGTTTAACCATGTTTGAATAACGAAACAGACTTGTCCGAAAATTACGTAGAAATAGAAATAAGTCAAATAATATAAAATAAGAATTTGTCACAAAGTTTTTCTTGCAAGGCAAAGAAAAAAAAACTCTTTCGGTAAGATTTTGTTCCACCAGTATTGTACAGGAGAAACATGCATAAATTTGCATAAAATTCAAATCATTTTCTGCCTGACAAGAAAAATCGCGATCTCTATTGTTATTTTTTATTCTTCCTTCTTTTTCTCTCTCGTGTTTTTATACTCAAAGTTGAAGCGGTAAACCAGAAAAAGATATGGTTTAAGCGTATTTTACCTTTATATTTTCAGTAGTAATTATTTTCAAAAAATTATTAAAAATTCAGTCAAATTTAGTCAAACAGACAAAAAGAAAGCAGAAATTTCAAGTTTTACAATAAAAATATAATTTTGAATTTTGGTATCGAAATCGTAGAGAAAATTCAAAATTCGCAAAAAATCGAAAATGTTTTTCAATGGAATGAAAAAAAAATGCTTAAAAACCTTAGACAACGTTGACTTGACAGACTGCCGAAAAAGTGAAAAAAAAAATCACGCGCACGAATCATTTACTCACTAAATATATATTTAGATATGTGGCTAAAAAAATGCGCAAAAAAAACGAAACAAGGGAACAAACTTCGATATGGAAATAATTGACCGTATTTTATTGTTGAGTAAATGTTTTGCAAACGTAAAATATCTAGCAAACTCCAATGGAACAAATTGGAAAGATATTTTTTGAAGCGAGGTTAGAGGGATGATGTGTATATGAAAATTTTCAGAATTTCAAGGCGATATCTTTTCGCAATCGCAGCACGCCGTGTTGAATGAAAATCGTTTTTATTGACCATTTTTCACTAAATATTAGCTCAAACATCAAGAAAATATGTTAAAATCAAATTTTTAACAAAATATCTTGGAAATAATTGACCGTATTTTTTTCCTGAATGAATGAAGAGGCATGGGAAGCAAAACGTAAAAGAAACATAGTCACTGATGATTATCAGAAAAAAAAAGAAAAAATTAATTAATGACTTGTTAGCCGATGTTTTCAGTGTGTTCTAACATACTTTTTTTTTATCATAATCCCCAAAATTTAAATAAATGAGTCAGACACATTTTACAGGAGTAAAGAATGATTAAAACATGTGTATCAACAGTGTTATTAGTTATTGAAAAATAAAAATACGTGGGTTTTGTATGTTCCTCTCTCCAACTGTGAATTACCTGACATCACCGTAAGTTTATTAATGAAACAAAGGAAGTTCTTCAAACTAATAATTGATTAACTGAGATCAGTGAGGAAACTAGTAGAGATGAAGAGGAGAAATATTGAATGAATTTTTTTTTTATTTAAAATAAATGCATGACTTTGATTAAGATAAGCACGTGTTCTTGACGCGCATCTTTTCTTGCATACACGCATTAATCTTGCTTTCTGCGTTTTACATTTTCCGCATGAATTAAAGGTTGATTGATATCGAAGCAATTTAAGTTTTGCTCTAAAATCAATACATCCTCCATTCAGTTTAAGTCTGTGTTTCTCATTCCTTGAAAAGAAAAAAATAATAAAGTTAAAGTAAGCAAATGCCAGTTAATTTGGAGCTGCCCTCTTTTCGACACATTCATTCATACGCGAAAAAGACAAAAGTGTTCCAGAATTTAATTATGTTCATTCTACAAAAGAATCCAACTCTAATCTTGATAAAGTAGAAGCGAAATAAGGTGTTTTTCAAAACATGATTGTACGACGAACAACAACAAAGGTTCCTCACTTGACGCCACAACTTAAACGCCAAATCTTTTGTATTTTTCTCACATTTTAATTCGTATATACTATATTGTGCTTAACTAGCGAGCAAAAGAGAAACCATCGTATTGTTTCGTGAAACATTTTCGGTACGAGTTTGATACACATTTATAAAATGCATGTTTTACAAGCGAGTTTATTTGTTTTGTTGTCCTAAAAATACATTTTTTTCCTTCGTTTTAAATAGTGCTACGTGCAAAGGAATGCCATGTGATGATGATCCGATTGTCTTACCTTATTTGGTTAATATGCACACTATTGTTTTGTCTGGACGCTGGTCACATTTATTTATTTTTTTTTTATTTGTAGTATCGTTTAATCACGTTTAAGAGGAAATATTAGAGCACACCGTGTGAAATCATAAAATTTGTAGCGTCTTGTTTGACAAAGTTCCTGTTTAACAAAAAAAAAGTTTAGCAAGGATGAAAAAAGTTTGAGCTTTTAAATAAATGAATATTTTTTGTATTTATGTTCAAAAAACCACAAAACACCATGTTACTTTGTTACCGTCCTCGTAATTCTTTCTCGCCTTTTTTTATTTTATTTATTCCTCTTTTCACCACCTTGTTAGTAAATATTCCGTTTTATACTCGTAAGGTAGTTTGTAAATTTACTCTTTACATGCTTTTACATGGCATTTTACACAAAAAGGAACGGCTATAGTGTTCTGTTACTGCGATGCAGTCGCTTTTGTTTCATTTTTTAAGAACAAAAAAAAAATAATGTTACACGAGATGCGGTTTTCACACTTTTTAAGACATTTACTCGGTCGAAACAAAATTATTATTAGTATGTGGCATTAAATATAAACAAAGTGGGCATAACCACAACAAGACAAATAATACGAAACATATGACAGGTAAACGTCCAACGACCAAATGAAAATTAATCAACAACGTTCTCCACCTTTTCCCAATATACTATGGGAACATATAGCGAGGTGATGATGGCTAAAAATATACAGAAGAAATGATACTTAATGGCTGACAATTCTCATATCAATTTTCATTCATCGCTCGCATAGTTGCATATATGCATATATGACTGTTACAGAAAAAAAAGAATGCAAAAAAAATATAAAAATTACCCACTGTGTCCAAACCGAGGGATTCTGATTCGAAGAATATTTTATATATTTTCTCGAATCATACATTAAATTCCATGAAATATTATATATATATACAAACAATTCATAGTAGATATACTACAAATGTTAAGTAAGGCATAAAGCTTGACTCATGAAAGTATTTTTATGATAGAAAAGAAAAAAAGTTGATCATAGCGATACGTGTATGCATGTCTCGGTCGTTGTTTCGTATGTGTCTTGACAAATAAATGAAACCTTTTATTTTGTTTTTTTTTTTGCTATAATGTCTACTTCTATGAGGTGTATTATTAAAATAAATGTTTCGACCGTCCAGACAGTTTATGCAACACTTATACGAACATATAATAAAATGCTTTGAAACACGAATGAAAGGTCGTTTGTCGTGATTAACCGGCCGGTGTTTTTTTTGAGTTTATGTTTTAGTGAATAGTTAAATAGCAACATTACTGCGGCAAAATGAGTTTTTTAACCTGAATTTTGGGAACACGTGGCTTTTCAAGTGCAACGTCCTTCCCAGCAAAAAATAGTGCTCGCAAAATTTAATTAAAAACCCGTCACCTTTAAAGTAGCTCCCTTTTCTTTAGTTATCTTCTTCCTTCTTCCAAAACTTGACCGTGGTCTGACTAAGTTAAATTAATACAAACGCTGAAAGCCGAACATTCCTAATTAAAATAAATCATTTAGATGTATTCGCATGTGTGGATTTTAACTTTTAATCCACTACCTGCTGGCTTTGACGCCATTCATTAAATAATAAAAACATAAAGCACATTTCGTACAAGAAAAAAAAAACTATCAGAGATCTTTGTGCAACACACGAGAGTTCATTGCAACTTGGTTTTTTCAAGTTCTTTTTTTTTCGAATGAGTATGTAGATCAGAACGAACCGCATATCTTTCTGGTCAAAATTTGTAATAAAAGAGCCTTTTTACCTCTCTTGATTGCTTTTTTTTTTGGTAAAGGTTTCATGCCAGTACCAGTTTCATTCAAATAAAATCAAATAACGTGCATTGATGATACATTTGCCAAAAAAAAAAGGTTTTGCACAGGTAGTTATAATAATAATATATGAACATTTAAAAAATGTACGGAATAATAATGCACAAAATATTTAAGCAAGACACACAGCAAACCGCCATATTATTAACTCATTTATGTTGCTTCTTTAGTCATTTATATATATAACGTTATACAAAAGACAGGCGGGCGCAAAGCAGGCGCAACAACATGATGAAGGAGAATCGCTAACAAGCACAATACTGTTCTCACAACTATTAAAGATTTGATGCCTTCTTTTTTTGTTACTTCTTTTGGACTTGCTTTCTGTCATTGATTTTTTAACAAAAAAAAAGGTGGATAAGAACAACTTTGAAAGTTCAAACGAACTAAATAGACCATAAATTCAAGGTCCACTTTGAGCCTTAATTTTAATTGTCGTTCTAAGTTTTCCATTTTTAAATTATTTTTTTTGTTTTTGAGCTGTAAAAAACTAATTTTGAAATATTTTAGCATTTTGGGCATGTGCGATTTATCATTTCACTTTGCATAAATGTGTGTGGTTTGACGAAATACTTTTTTGAAATTTTCTTCTGAAATCTGAAAGATACATATTTTCTCATTTTTAGCCCAAGTTTCCCAAAAATATCTATAGAAAATATAAATCGAGAAATATCTTTTTTCACTTTGTTGAATAAAAACTCTTTAAAAGTTCAAACCAAAGTAAGTGAATTTTCTTACTCTTTTTTAATACTTGATTGTCAAATCAGATCGTCGGATGCCTCCTCGTGGTGTTTAAAATTTAAAATGTTTATATTTAGTTAAAAATATAGATTTGGTTTCCATCAATATTTTTTTGAATTTCTTTTGGGAACAACAAGTACATTCCATTCTCACCCACCTATAATGATTTGTTAAGTAGAAAAAAATCAGCAAATACATACAAACATTCCGGTGTTCTTCCTTTTTTCAGAGCAACATCTCATATAACGTAAGGATTATGTTGTCCTTTTATTTTCAAAATCTCTTATTGTAACAAATTTTTGAAAAATTATTCTCGATACGTACAACAACAATGCCATTTAGGTGTGTCGGGCGGCTAACTTTTTACTTCACTTATAAATACTTTAGATTATTGATCTTCGATAAGTGATATTTTTGGGGATTTTTCTTTCTAGCATTTTATTCTATTTAGTATTATTTTATTATTATTAATAATAACAATAATAAATAATCCTTATTTTGTCCTTCTTATTGAATTGAATTTTTTATTGATGATCATTGTCGTATGGTACACACACTGCATTGTGAATTATTACAATATTTCTCTTTCCATTATATTTCAACATTTTTCTCCTTTTCAAAAAAAAAAAACAGAAGAAAAGTTCTAATAATAAAAGACAACCAAAAAATTGTGTGTGTGTCCATTGACAAAAGAAAAAATGAGACGACTGGCGCCAGCATTGTACCAAGTTGTCTGGCATGTGAGGAAAATGGTATGTATACTAGGTTAGGATATGTCTTTTATATTGATGCGTTTTTGTCATAAAACAGCAACAACAATAATTTAACAATTCAATACAGAAATTCTTTACGGTAAAAGGTCCTTTTTTGTGTGAAATTATTTTATTTCTTAACACAAAAAAAAATCGCCTATGAAACAATTAAGCGTTTCCATTGATGCATCTGTTGAACATGAAGGTGCATGAAATTGGTTGCCTTTAAGACTCTTGATCATTAAAAAGCTCTTTGTTGAGAATTTTGCCCTTTAAGTTCACCATCAAAATATGAGGATACCTGAAATCGCAGATTTTGTTTTTTTTTTACAATGTTCAAGCCTAAGTCTGACATCATTTAACAATAGGCTCAATTTAAAACATTTCCGTTTATTGCATATGCATTGCATAGTCCTTCTTTTCGAGCACCAAACCCATTGTTTTTTCGACATGCTACTAAACATAGCCTATGGCAAAAACTTTAAAAGTTTTAAAAAAAATATATAATAGAACAATGTCGACAAATCACTTTTATGATTATTATATAGCGCTCACTTCAAAAAAGAATACAGATTGAATAGAGACACTCTCTCTCTAGTCCTTAACAAAACACACAAAAATGCAGAGATTCATTCATTAAAAATGTGTTTGCTAGTCTAAATCTGTAAAAATAACAAACTGTCCCATATAAAAGTTTGGTCCAGTCCTTTTGAAAACTAGTACAACAATATGAACAAAGGAACACCTTGAGTTTTAATCTGCTCTATAATATTTATATCGTATGGGTGTCCGTTTATGGACATTCATACAGCAATAAAATATAATCTTAAGTAGATCCATGTGTTGCAAGGGTTTCGGTTTTGGTTCCAGGTGTATAATGCAGAACAAAAAAATCTTTGCAATAATTGATTATATGTGACACTTTTCTTGTTCTCTCCTACTTCTTTTGTCTTCTTTTTCTTATCTAAATGCCATAACTACATCCTACTCAAGATAAATAGCAATAATATAAATAAAGGAGCTTAAAAAATTGGTCTGCTGCTTGATTTTCAACCGTACACCGACTTCTAATGCCTGAAAGGCCACAACATTCGTTTTTTTTAAACAATGAGCCAAAAATATGTTTGTGCAAAAAAATGTACAAATCATAAAAAATATCAATTTACAGGATCTAGAATTGATAAATATGTATGCCTCAAAAAATTCTTATCGAGTCGATGATCAAAAGTTTGCTACTTTAAAATGCCACTCAAAATATTTATGAACAACACTCAAGTCTACGTTCATTTCAAGTTCTGCAAACAGAAAATATCCTACAAATTTCATTGATAAATATTTTTTTATTTGTCTAGTTCTCAATTCGAGAGATGCTGCTGCTCAACAACCCCTAGATTAAAACAATATTTGTAAGCTTTTCCTGTACAAATATTTTGTGTTGCACCTTTTTGATCCTTATCTCCTCAAAAAACGAGCCTGTATTATGTGGATTGTGTGTGATTATTGATGACGATTGAAGTTAACAACACAATTATCCGATTGAATTTCAACAACAACAAAAAAAAAATGTTGTTTGAATCAATACGAATTATAATGCTGGAAAGTGAATAGATTAGGATGACCGAACGAACATAAACTGCATTCACTTTCTATGTTATATTTTTTTTAAATTCAGCATCATCCTATTGAATTCCCTTTACGTTGCAGATCAATCAGACACAAGTATTTTGTAAAACATGAGCAATAAAATGTGTTTAATTTTTTTTTTATTATTGTAAAAGAAAGTTAATGCTAGATACCATGTTAGGTTAATTCAATAATAATAGGAAAAAAAACACCCGTATGATCATATCCACAATTGTACATTTTTTTGCAGACAATAATATTGTGCATTTTTTGAGTTCATAGGTATCCATTACTAACATATTCATGACTAAAAAAAATTAATTCTGAATGAAAAAATTTTTATTTGAGGAAACAAAATTTAAAAAATCACTTTAATTCAAATATTTTTTTACCAATGATGTTTAATTGTACCTGCCATGAATTACTTCAATACACTTCCTTCCTCGTATAAAAGTAAATTTAATGTAGAAATACCAAAAAGTGACTCATCTCTATCAAATTACAATAGTCTCATTCTAATTTGTTTCAGACTAGACACCGAAAATTATGCAAAAAAAGAAAAGATTAGAGCGCGAAAAGAATTTTTGACGACTACCTGCTGGCACTTTTTTTTCATTATTAATTTGTTCTTTTGATCGCGATCTGTTGTTACAAACATTCAACAGCCGCACACTCATATATCATCACTCAGTCAGTCACTGTGAAAGCAAATGAAAAAAAAAATGAATTAAAATATTTTCCCATCATACCTACACTTGGTAGGTGTTCTTCTCTGTCTGTGTTAAATGTATCAAGTGTCGTGTTTTGTCATATTATAATGAAAAATGGACAAAAAAAGTACGCGTTTTTGCACGTTTTTATTATATATTTTTTTAAAAATTATTATGATGATAAATTAAATGACGCATTTTTGACCTTTTAGCTACACTTTTCTTCTTGTCGCAAAAGATGCGAGGAAAAAATATCCTATTTTTGAAAAGCCCAAGAATTAACCAGAATTTTACAGTTGTTACGCGGTAAAATTTAATTCAAACAAAATTAGATTTAGAGGTGGTCGATTTGTTCATAAATCTCCTGCGTATTTAAATGGTTAAATATGCACGAAAAAAAAATAAGTCAAACATATAACCCGTCCGCTAAACGACGTGCATAACTACAAACGACCAAGGACTGTTTCGAATTTTGCGGTTTAAGCATTTTTATTAAGCTCTGATTTATTTTTATGATGCGAAAATTATTGCTTTATTATTAGCATGTGAATGACGAAGGTTAGATTCGTAAAAAAAGTGAAAACTTATTTAAACGTACGAACCACAACACAAATTCTGCACTCCCTAATCTGTCTTTCTTTTTGTTAAATCAATAAAATGACATAAAACCGACACTTAATTAGACGAATATACAAGTTAAAACATGCGAATTACCACCTAGGAAGCAAACCACTTTGATCATTTATTTAAATAACCGTCATTTTAGTAATTTGATTCATGTTTTAATCACTTCTTGTCCATTTTTGAACGACATTCTTCTGTTTTTTGTTCGTTTGCCTTTTTCTGCCTTGTTCAGTCGTCGCTTCTTAAGTGTATGTATAAATTTGACAACATGGAGAGACACACAAAAAGAAACAGTTCAATTTATTAATTTATCTTGCGGGCAATAAAATGATATGATATTTTACGTGAATGTGTTAACAACCGTATTTAAGATGATTATCGCGAAAAAAAACTAGTGTTTTTATATATAGGTCAATTATCACCTCCTTATGACATCAATTTTTATTCTAATGGGTAAAGACGTGCTCTTTGGCTTAGAATCTTGTAAACGAAACATTTTTTCGTTGTCAACTTATGAATCAATATTTTGTAGAAATATGAAAACATTCACATTAACAAAATCAAAGCCGGCTCCCAAAGAAATTCCCGGAAAAACTAAATTTTACCTGATTCTTTCGATTGTCCTACAAAAAAAAAATGTGCAATATGACTGAGTTTATGTGTGGTGTGTTGATATAGAAATAAGTCTTTTGTTCACAGCTCGATGTCTATGCGGCAAAAATGAATGAATTTTGGTTTTTTTTCTCGATTATTGGTAATTTTGTTGTTCTTTTTGACAACAAAAAGTTTCGTTTTGTTTCTTATTTTGAGAATGGAATTCGACGATGGCTCTCATGAATGAAAATATGAGTGTGTGTCATGTAGTATGTTATCTATAAACAAAGAAACAAACCCAGAAAAATAAAAGTAAAAGAGTAAATCCTAGAGTTTCCTTTAGCTTTAAAGTACTTTTCTACGATGACGAAGCTCACAAGTTCAACAATGACGATGATTTCCTATTTGAATTCGCAGGTAATTCCAGTAAGAGATTTTTTATGCCTTGTTGATGAGGCTCACTTAATCGAATTACATTATTTTTTTTTAGTCTGCCTGAAGTCATATTTCACAAACATAAGAACTAACAAAAAAAAAATCTATTAAACATTTCGGCATGATTGATGTCTGTCTATCCGGTGTCAGCTAATATGCAAAAATGGCAAACATTTAATCAAGTGCAAAAAATGTTTGCGGTAGATCTTTATTTTTTTTTTTGTTTTGCTCTACTGCACGAACATTGTTTGAGGTAAATTTCGTCGCTATCTTGTTTGGCAGATAAATTGTGGGAGGGCAAACGATGTTAATTCGTGCGTTGTAATGATTGGCGCCATATTTTCAGGGAACTTGTCACAATATTGTTACACAAATAATGACACACCAAAAAAAGAGGCCAGAGGTTAATTGATTAAGCATTGACTGAGCATGCACATGAGCGATTCTTCATCAAATTACAAAAGGGCCGAAATTTCTTGTAAAAACTTTAAACCAATCGCTTACAATATTTACAAACAATCACCACAGAACAATGGATCTGGTTTTAAATTAGCTTTTTTGTATTTTGAGTGGCAAATTTAGCGACATGAGAAATACATTTGAGGTAGATACATTGAAAATGGTTCGCTAAATTTGAATAATTTTCCAGATGAATAGTTATTTGCATACGAGTTTCGATCCTGGTTAGATGACGCGATACAGAAGTGGTTTTTTTTTGCATTATAAAACGAGTGTGATGAAAACCAGAAGTGGCGGATCAATAGACTAAAAAAGTTTTTTAGATGATATATGCATAACATGGTGCACTTTGAAAAGGTATGTTAAAAAGGTATCAATCTCATTAATCCTGTGTTAAATTGACATTTTCTATCTATGATGGTGGATTTCGGTGCGAATTTTGATAAGGGAAAAAATTGTTGTAATTTTTAAATTGACTGAGGTAAAAATCTAATTATGAGAACAATTTTTTCGAGATTACTTTTTTGGCGGACTATGATTCAAATGCGAGGAAGTGGAAACCTTCGTTTATTTCATGTTTGAAAAGAAGTTCCAGTAACAGAAATTTTATTTTATTTTATTTCATTCTGCAATATGTCATTTGGAGTTTTTCTATTTTTAAAATTGATGTGGATACCAGGACATAGCAATATTTTTGGAAATAAAATGGCAGACCAAATGGCAAGAGAAGGTGCTCAGTTGGAACATCCAGTAATGAAGATATCAAACAGCCTTCAAAAACTTTGAAAACAATACTTCATGATTCAAAAAGGATTAAGAAAATCTAACTAACCAATGAAACTAGCCGACAACGCAAACTCCAGATTCTGTGACAATGATGAAGAAAGTTTTGAACACATTTTATGTGATTGTGACAGTTTAATGTGGAAAAGATATGATGGATTTATAGACATCTCAGATTTAGAAGGATTTAAGATAAGTAAAACAATTGAATTTCTAAAGAATTAGGGAAGTAAATGAATTAATAACGGATAATGAAGGCACTTTGTACAATTGTACTCTGTACCTTCATTGCTTGGCGAAATTTGTCATGTCTCTGATATGGCAAATTATCCACAATAGGACTCTTTGGAGACCGCGGTGGGGCCCTATCCTGGATATGGAATAAAAACCAACAAGCCATCTGTGAGTGAGTAGTTCTTCCCATGGCGAATTCAATAATCGTGAGACGAATAAAAGTGATATTGAAATCGCCACCCTACTCACAATTGAAAATTTGTGTCGTCTGTGCCTCGGGTCGGTCATAAATTATTTTTTACATACTGGGTCAACAAATTTTTCAAAGTTATCACTTTTAACATCACTAGACTCTAAGGCAAATTCCTAAGTTTTGCTTTAATAAAAAAAAAAAAATATTAAAATCTTTACCTCAAAAGGGTCCAATTAAATTCTAAAGATACTAAAGCAAATCAGGAAAAAACGCTGTCACGGAAGTAATGTAGCACATCCACTTGCAAGTTCAAAAAAACCTTAAAAGGCACCTTTTTGGCATACGAATGAGCCGCTTAGCACCCAAAGTCAACTATAAGAACCTCATTACATAAAAAGCGGTGACAAAAGTCCTGAAAGTCCCGAGTTTTGGAATCTTCCGTTAATTGTTGTCGTCATCGGTGCATTCTGTGTAAGATGCACTTGTAATAACACATTTATCACACGTCAGTACGGGTCAATGTCAATATAAATAAATTAGCTAATCGTCTACAATCTAATGAAAATGTACACAACAAAGTACCTTCACGTATCAAGGGATCAAATAATCAGAGTTTTCGCACGAAATATAATGACGCTCAAGGAAATCTCCACGACGAGCCTTGTAAGTAACTTCAAAAAGTCTCCAGAAATACGACTCAACGATAAACCAGTTGTCAAAAGTGCCGGCGTGCTAATTGGATTATGCGAAAATAACGGAAATTTAGGATTACTCTACACACTGAGGTCCTGTCTGATGAAAAATCACACGAGACAAGTGAGTTTTCCAGGTGAGATTTACTTGAAATTTTTTTTTTGTGATACCTGATAATTTTAAATTTACTTTTTAAAGGTGGCATTTTCGAACCTGGTACTGATAAAAGTTACGAGGAGTGCGCTTTGCGAGAGACAGAAGAGGAAACTGGTATCCCAAAAAGTACTGTCGAAATACTTGGGACCGGAAATTTACTAATACCTTACAGAGGCAAAGGAGCTGATCAAATTCAGATTATGCCAGTTGTAGGAATTATTCACAATTTTGATAATATCCAGTTGAAACCAAATACGAATGAGGTGGAAAAGGTGTTTACAGTTAGCATCGAGCGACTAATTGACGAAAGATATCGACGATACACGCAATACAGAAGTGGACGAGGATATTCAACACCTGTTTACACGGCGGGCGAAGAAAGAATTTGGGGTTTGAGTGCAATTTTAAGTATGTTTTGTTTTTATTTTACAGCGAGATTTAAGAATTTTAAACTAAAATTTATGCTTCCTTTGCAGCACATCTCTTTCTAACAGCGCTACTTCCAAAGGAAAAATATTCGAGGAAAATCCCATACGTGCAACCATATCAGATGCAATCATAAGTTGTATCCAATTGTTTTTATTATATAAAATAAGGCATAAATTAATGTAGCAAAATGTTTTAGAAATATTTTTGTTATTATTAGATAAAGTGAAAAAATAACTTATTACTATATTGTATACAAATTGACAAAAAGATGCAATTGAAACGGGATAAAATGTGTTTTTATTAAAGCTTAGGTACACTGACAAATGTTTATTTTGTTTTCCGAAGCTATTTTAACCTTCGTTATTTTGAAAAATTGTTATCTGATTATTTTGACCTTGATTTGAAGTCATTCTGTAATAGTCTTAGTTACAAATTGTTTTGATGATTAAAATACTGCTCATGATGACAATATGACTCTCTTCACATAAAACACTAACCACATCATATACTTAAAAAGTTAGTCACCTTTTTGCAGTTTTTATGTGAAATTCTCGTCAATAAAAAAATAATTTGTTTATAAATAATCGTGAATCAATAATAATAAACAGGAAAGAAACTAAATGGTAAAGTTTTTCGAATATAATTTTTTGAAAAATTTAGTTTAAAAACTAAAAATTTTATAAAATTTCATTTACATTTTGAAAAATTTCATTTGCATTTCTCTCAAAAACTTGAAAACCTGTTTACGATACGAAAATTAAAAATACTTTCGATTTGATAGACCTTTTGATAATGCTCACATTAAAAATGTAACTTTCGATTTATTATGTTTTTTGATAGAATTTTAAAAAAATTAAAATTTTATTAAAGCTTAAATTTAAAAAAGAAAATACACTTTGAACTGAATTGAATAAAAACGAACTGTGGCCAAGAGCTCTAAATAAAATAAAATTAGACTTAAAAAACTTTTTAGTTTCTAATAATTATATTTAGAAATTATTATAGAAAATAATCTGTAGTCGATTTTTTAAATTTTTTCGTAAGCTTAGAATTTTCAATCTAAAAATTAAATTTAGTTAGCTAAAAAGCATTAAACGAAATATGTTACTTAATTTTCAAAAAAAAAAAATGAATATGATTCTTTTATATTTATTTTTATCAAAAAAATTATTTAATTAAAAACTTTTTCCACTCTTCCTCCCTAATACTATAATTTCATTCATAAAGATGAGTTAATATGACTCTACATAACGAAATCACCAACACACATCCACATTTACACACAGTCTTTATCTTTTGCACATTGCTTTCGTTACAATACTCTCTACCGTACACCCGAAGAGTTTCGTTAAAATTTCATTCATAGTTTTTTCATCGCCTATGCATGCACAAACACACTGCTCGTACACTCATTCTGATCGTCATCGTATTTCATGGAACTATACAGGTGTCTCATGTGTGGTATTTTCCAACAACGAACCGGCCAAATTATTCTTTTAAATAAAATTAACAACATCAGTCACTTGTGAGCAGTTGATCGTGATACACTTAACCGGCTTTCTGTTGCGTTTATTTTTATTTAGAAAAATATTTTTCAAATCGGATATTAAAAAATGTGAATGAACATTTTGAGGCAAAAATTTAATTTTTATATTTCGTGATAAAGCAGTTTTAGTGTTTTTTCTAGTTTTTAAACAAATATTGATTTTTCCTAGAACTAAACTTTGAGAAAAAAAAAGAGAGACAGTTTGAGTTTCGAAAAGAAAAAAGTGAAGAAGATAAGAAGGATAAAAAATAAACAAAAAAATATTTGTGTATGACAAACTCGAGAGGTGCAACAACAACAACAAAAAAGTGAAATTAAACTTCTTGAGTCATCTTGAAAAAATTTCGACGCAGACTCCAACAAACTAATTTGACTGTGGCGTCAAAAATCCAGACCAAGTTAATTTTTAAAAAAGAACATCAAAGGTAATTTTCATCAGAAACTAATTTCATTTTTTATTCCTTTTTAAATGGATGCGCTCCGTAATTGGTTCAGGTGCAAAAATGTATCAGATCAGATGTTTCAGTTGTTTCGTATTTTTTTTTTGCATCGCATGTGTGTAGAACATGTTATCTTAGCTCGCGGCAGTAAATTGATTAGCAATTAAATTAAAAAATTTTTTTGAAAGAATAAATGATTGTATGTAATTTTGACTCGGACACTTCTTCTTCAAGAACGGAACGACGACGCTCAAACGACACACGAAACTAGTTTCTTCGACATTTGTGTGTTCGTGGTAATGGCTTTTATTGCCTGATTTTTTTTTTTTATTTTAAATAATTTTGCAATGCGCTTGTGATTCTTCTTCTATTCACTTTGTGTCGCCAATTCTCGTTCTTATTACAATTTGTGTCTGCACCACATTTTGTGCTGTAGTGTGTGTCTGATGTTGGTGTGAGAAGATCAATCTCATCTCGTTATTATCTTTTTATTACGAAATTGCAGTATTAACTTGCGATTTGTGCATAAAAAGTAAATTAAATTCGCATTATACTCGATTAGATAGGGGTATTTTTTTGCATGTCAGTGACGAGGCGTCATCATTACGCATTGACAACGTTGCGCTACTAAATGAAAATTGATTGCAACGATTCATCTCGAATCACTGTTAGACCCGCATTCCCAGTTCTCACTTAGCCTACCGCTCTTTTCCTCTCGAGACTGGTCTCATGGCTCACAAGTGCAGATATAATTTATAAATATAAATGAAGTCAAGTCAAGTAAGAAGGAAGGGGCAGTCAACATTGATAAATATGTTGCTGCTGCTTGAGATGTTGCACAGAATAAATTATTATAACAAGAAGCAACAAAAAAAAAGAAGAAGAATGAGAGCTCATAACATACCTGTTCGTACATGCTTTTACGTTACAGACGCTGCCCAACAAAAATGTGCAATAATTTATCAATGTTTTATTTACCGTACATTTTCTTAACATTCACCCATGTGTACTTTTGTTTGTGGAATAGTTGCCGTTTATTTTTGTTATTCCTTTATGCAATTTTTTGTTGCTTCTCTTTTAGAAATGAACCAACAGATGGTCGTGCAGTGTGGCGTCATTCATTTATGGCGTCGGAAGTTTAGGGGATGGATTAAGAGTAGGGGGTAAACAGCAAAGTATAACGTAGAACAAAACTCTCACCAAACAAAACTTTCAGTTTTTTGCTTTAATTTAATCAGAATCAATTTTTATGTTAATCTGGTGCTGAAACTCCAAAAGTAGCATGAAACATCCATCCTTTTGGCCTTCCTAACAATTATAAGTACACTCTAATCACTGATTGTGATGAGGTTTTCTATTTTGTTGTTTTTGAGTTGGTAAAAGATTTGCAACAACTTCTGCAGCTAAAATTCCCTATTTTATCCGACGCCATTAATGGATGACGCCCGTGTGTAAATTCTGGAATTTGAAAGAAAAAATAATCAATTTTTGTTTGTATCCCATTTTGAAAGGCATGTATCAATTAAGTGTCCATTTCAGTTCTTTTTTTTGTTTTTTTTTTTGGTTACAAGTGGCTTGATGCTTGCAGCTATATATTTAGCGTTCCTCACATGTCCTCCGCCGACGAATTCTTTTATTTATTGGCGTATTCTTTGAAAATAAAATTTCATCAAAAAACGTCATTTGAATTTCAATAACAAAGAAAAAAACCGTATATGAGAACCGAATTTAGGAAACAGAGAGAAAATACAAAGGACCTTTTGTATTCCATTGTTCTTTAAATTTCAGTATTTATTAAAATTAATTGTATTTTTAATAAACCAAACAACAATCAAACCCTCCTTAGTTAATTAAAATAATTGCAATATGTCGACCACCCCCTGTTCGTTTGAAATCTCAATCAAAAAACGGCCAAATTTCAACTTTTCAAGTAGAATTATTAAATATATGGGAAAATGCCCAAAATGTTTTCTCAACCACAAATTTACTTACAACCAGTTAATTCAATGCATCGAAACCCCGTCACCTGATATCTCACAAAAACCTGAGAGAATGCGATTTGATCCTTTTTATAGTTAAAAAATTTCATTCTTATTTATTTTCGTCTATTGTGTGTCATGAAACACTTTTCTGGGTATTGTTTGCATTCACACGATCCTTTCGTAAATTTTTGAGATTTAAATGTCCGTAAAATACTGTACAATGGACATGCATGAGGAAGGATCATCCCCGTAATAAAAAAAAAGAAGAAGAAGTTTCATTCATAAAATTTCAGAAAATCCTCAGAATGCTTACGAGACAGGATTTAACTTTTTTTTTTCTTCTGTCATACTAATGAGAAAATATTGGATGATTTGTGCTCGTTCGAATGCAAGGAACCAGAAAAATGTCGAGTATAAATAAACAATAATAATAAAATGTTAAATGAAAAAAAAGGAAAGATCTGAACGGAACGATAATATTTAAAAACATGAATCTTTTGTTACAATACACATTTCGAGACATTATAATGCATTAAGAAACTTTATGCGTAGAAATGTACTTCTCCGGAATACTCAAGCGTCGTTGTAGTTCATAATATTAATTTTTTGTCTTGTATAAATAAACAACATAATATTCTGGATTCTGTGTTAAGTAAATGTTTATACGAAGGCAATGGAATTTTAAAGTGGGCGACTATGATTCGAATTGTTTATCGGTTCTGTCGTGCAATGTTTTTTTGATTGTGCGAAGGCATGTTTGGACAGGTCTGGATATTTTTTTTTATTGTAAATTTTAATAAAAAGAATTTGCAAACATGTTTAATGCAAAACCTTGTGAGGCGTCGTCGTAGTGTCCTATTGTCTGCTCATGTGGTGAATATTATGTTGTGCCCTTCCTAAGGAAAAATTCGTCTTGCTTTGATTAATTTCCTGTAAAAATGTTACAATTAAAACTTTCAAAAAAAAAATTACATCGGAACATGTGAACTCAACTAATAGAAGATAATATAATCGTCTTATACTACATTTATATTCGGCACAAATAACATATTACCTCTCTTTAAAGTACATGAGTAAATAGAAAACAATTAACATTCATACGATATGCCTACTCACACGTTTATGTTTCTCGAAGACAAGTAAAAGAGAAAAAAAATATAATAATAAAAGAAAAAACGGAACGAACATCAAAAAATATACAAAACAATACTGAATGTGTTAACATTTTTTATTTCTATTTCCTTGGCAGTATTGTGTTCGTTTTGTTCCGAACACCGTTTGTATTCCCAACAAAAATATCATGTGTTAATTCAGACGTGGATAATGCTATTGAAGAGTATAGATTATATCGACAGACACGTTTATTCTAATCCTATTACCATTGTGTTCCTTTATTTACAGAGAGACACCGACCAACCAACAACCAAGCCCAAATACAATATTGTACATCTAAGGCTATGTAAATATCTAAATACAAAATTGAAGATAAAGAAGAGTTACAATTAGTACTTTTTCTAGATCTGAGTCATCAATTTTGTGTATCATCAAAAGCGCTACAACTTATTCCAAGTCCAGGAATTTCAACATAAATCGAAAAATTTTAATACAATCAACAACAAAGCAAATTGGCGTTAGAAAAAAAAAGTTGGTAAAGCGACAAAAGAGAGAGAGAAAAGAGATTACTTCCATTCCATAAATTGAAAATAACGAACAATGAATCGGATTTAGTTTGCGAAAAAAAATATTTACACAAAACAAGCACCGAGCATAGACAAAAAAAAACATAGACAAGTGTAGTACTAATATATGCGAGTGTAAACAATTAGTAAATGCAAATAAATGCGAGTAAATAAGTTTAAATAGAAAAAAAGAACGCAGTACACACAAACAAACACTAGAAACAATGAACAACTAACTAGTTTAAATCGGATAATAAAAAGTACAGAAAAATCACATTTATGAATGCAGAAAAAAAAATAATTGTGTAAATGTGATAATAAAATATTAGACAGAAAAAATAACGAATTTGCACTAAATATTCCTCTGTGCATTTACATATCACATAGTGAAGAAAAATAGTATAAATAGCCGTAATGAAAATGAATACAATTGGAATGCAGAGACAACATCAAAGCCAGAAGCAGCAAAAACTACGGCAGCGACAAGGTGGAGCTGAAACAGCAATAAGATATGCAATTTATGTAATGTTGTTTGTTTTGCTCAATGGAATTCAATGTAAGTATTTCTTTCGTTTTCTAACTTTGCTCAATATATTTTAAATGTCGAAAAAAAAATTGAACACTTTTAAAGATTCATGTCTCATATACCAAAGTATCTGCGAGAAAAGCACGAGACACGCACGTGACATGAAAAATTAAACATTTTGATAACCAATATTTTTTTTGTTTGCTTTCAACATATTTTATTTTTTATTATAAGTTTTGATTGGCAATAATCAAAAATTTAATTTTGTCGATTTTTAAGACAATTTTCAATAAATTCAGATGAACTCAAATTTCAATTCTTTGCAGCGTGGCCAGATCTCCAGTTTTTTCCTGGAATCTCCAGGATTGTTGTAAACTCTCCAGTCTCCAGGATTGTAGTCAAAATCTCCAGGATTTTTAATTTTTTTAAAAATTTTTAGAAAAGAGGATAGAAAAATTTCAATTTTTTGTACCGTGTTTGATAATGTAGTTATAAAAATGTCTTTGTTTGCTTCTATATTTTTTACAATTTTAATTATTTGGTATTTTTGCAGACATAAATCCAATTTGAACGATTTACTCATGATTTGATTATTTTTTTTTCCAAAAAATGCAAAAAAAAATAATTTTTGTTTTTCTTGTTTTGATATTCTTGAAATTTTAAGTAAGTAAGAAATATTGCTAAAAAATATACGATTTTTTGAAGATATTTTAATGAATATTAACAAATTGTCAGATATTGAAAATTTTTTTGAAATCTTGAAATTAGACATTGCAAAAGCTCGAGCTTTGAGCTTGAAGCTCGATGAATTTTAAAGCTTGAGCTCGAGTTTCGAGCTTCAAAACTGGAAAAAGCTTAAGATAATTTGGAAACATTTTTTTTTCTTTTACTTTTGTGTTTTAAAATGTAAAAATACTTAACAAACTTTAAAAAATGAAAATTTTTTAATGAAATATTTCTTAAGTCGACAAAAAGCGAGAAAAATTCAAAACTACAAAATTTTTAGAAAAATTTGATTGCAAATTTTCAAATGATAAAAAAATCAAAAGTTGGAAAAAAAATAATTTTTTTAGTGGATTTATTTACGATTTTTTAATTTTTTTAAATTTATACGTTTTTTCTCGACGGCTCAAGCTTGAGCTTCAAGCACTCATAAAAGCTCGAGCTTCAAGCACTCATAAAAGCTCGAGTTTGCAATGTCTACTTGAAATATTTACAACTTGTAAAATATTTAGAAAAAAAATTATAAAAATGTTTAGATTTCGGTTTCACGAAAGAGTTTTGCATGTAACAAAATAGCAAAAAAATTATATAGAGCAAGATTTATTTTTTGACTTTTAGAAAAAAAATTCAATTTTTTTTTTAATTTTTTTGTGGAAGAACACCAAATTTAAAAAAAAAGACAATGACTTTAAAAAAATAAAAAAAAATCCATCAATTTTTGGATTGTTCAAAATTTTCATGGTGCTCCATGGTTTTAAAAATTTCTCCAGGATACCTTAAACACAAAACTGGCCCCGCTGATTCTTTGAGTAGAAAAGTAATTTTTATAAATCTTTTGAATTTACTATATGAATGATCAAAGTTATTTGATGCAAAAAAAAAATATTGTTAACATTTTTGAAAACTTTTTGACAAATGAATTTTTAATAGTGAATCAAGAAGTGCTTACATATCAAATTACCTCTATCTGTTTAATTAAATATAGGATCTCACTTCATATCCAAGATTAACCTCGTTATATCTCCATCCAAATGACACGTTCATTACTAATTATTCCGTGAGACAATTTTTCACAACTAATTTTATAAACAAAGCCACTGAACTGTGTTGAGTGAGAAACTAATGACTTGTGCAAACAATTGTGATTAGTTCAGCAGTTCTTTTGCACAGCTCATTTGTTTCATATATTTTTTTTTTCTTGTCTAAAATAAATATCAGCAAATAATTAATGTATATGTAACGATTTGTTTATAATGAAAATTAATGCAACAGCACAAAAAAACGAGGAAGGTTATATGTTTTGTCGACACAAGAAAAAAATAAGTAAAGGAAATAATGATGATGGCTCAATCACATAAAAAGCACAAAAAATTGCTCTATTATTTTTTTTTCTTCCGATTTTCATGTGAATATCTATATAAGAAATTTCAGACCATATTTTTTTTTTGTATACACAATTAGGCAGTAAAGTACCTGCATTAATTTCACAATGGCAGTGGATGTAGATTGAATTTTTTTGTGTGGAATTGATTTAGTATACCATATGATGTATCACAGGTCGAATGTACGGTTTTCCAATGAAGCATGCTTCCTGTGTTACGTTAACTAGTAAAATAAAGTTCATAAAAATGCGTGCTAAACTTTCCTTTTGGAATTTGTTAGCCTGCCGTCATACGCTTGTGTAAACTGAGCTTGTTGAAACAAAAGAGTTGAACGCAAAACTATAATATGTGAATAAGCGTATGTCGAGTATTCAAAAAAAAATGTTTTGTTGAATTTTTTTTTTTTCAAATATTTTAAAATCAAAGGATGTCTAATATTGATTTATGCCATGTGTTGTAAATCCGTTTTATGACTCGTGCGTTAAACAATTGAACGTCAATCCTTCGTCAATTTAAAAAAAAAATGAAAACTTACAAGGATATGGATTGTCGACGCATTAATAAACTAAAATATTTATAAGGGTGAAATCAGATACACCTTTTTCTGGTGAAGATTGAAAGGATGTGCATGCACGAAATTTTAATTTTTTTTCTTGGTAATTTGAGCAGTTAAATCACGAGCTAATCGAAAGTGAACTCATAACATGGGGTTGTCATAGTTCGATGGTCAAGTCATTCGGGACATGTTCTTTTAAAAAAAAACGGTAATCCTTTCAAAGATTTTTCATAAAGTTTCTTTCCATGTCTAGTAAATCACTTGACACTACCACCGACTTGTTAGCAAAAAAATAATAATATGCAAAGTAACGAGTAATCACATTGAACCAAATGAATTTATTTACTTCAGCGCAGGCATCTGTGTGCAACGAAATGTAAAAATACTACTTAATGCTCTCATAGTTACAGCATACGAGATGTTATTGTTGTTGTTGCAGCCGCTGCTGACTGATATTTTTATAAATAAATAAGAAGCAAATTATGATTGTCGAGTGTTATTATAAATGCACTAGCGCTAGAGCTTTTATTTTAATCATTTTTTTTTTCTTATGCAATTATATTGTTATATTAAGCGAATGCTTTGACTTTGTACACACATGCGGTAGTTAAAATGCATCATAATTGGTTTTTAGTGAATTGCATGATAAAATAAGAAATTTCCGAGAAATGTTTTGAACGGGACTTTACTTTGCAAACTACATGGAACATTACTGGATTATTTTTAATGATTTTTTTTCTACTGATGTTGCTACAAAAGCTTTGTAGCAGAGAGAAATGCAAACAAAAATTCGCAAAAACCACGAAAATTTGTGGTCTATTAAGTTTAATTATCTTCTTTTTCAACGCTAAAATTATTAAGATATTAAAAAACACGTTTTTTGTCTTTTGTGGTGCATTGTTCCAATAAAAAAAAGCATATGCTAATAAAGCTTCAGAACTTTAAAAATTCGTATTTTCAAGTCCATCATTTGTTATTTATTTCATGATGAAAAAAAAACCGATGTCACCGATCTAGATCTTTCATCTCGATATACATAAACGCTAATTATGTTACTTTTACTTTATTGTGTGGTGCCTCTTTAATATTTTTTTCCTTCATGGCGCATTTAAAGCAACACCAAACATGATACAGCAAAAAACTTAATCTCACATTACAATCAAGACTCGATTTTCGTCTTTTTTTTTTAATCCAAACACAAATTAAAAGATGTTCGTAACCTAAAATACATATAAATAAATTGAAATTAGCGGCGTCTTTTCAAAAGAATAGAGAAAAATGCTATACTTGAATAATTTCTCATCGTACATTGGGTGTGAGAGTAAAATACTTTATTCAAAGGTTGTGTGTATTCTTTCCGGAATGTTACATCCGTGGTGTGTGGGTCAACAAATTTCGGTTTTTTTTTATTTTTGTAATTATAGTTTTCTACGCTTGTGCGCCTATATTTTTCACGTATCAAAAGGAAAAGAGAATACCAAAATACTGTTTCTTTTATATTGTTTTGGGTAAACATACCCTTTGGCTTGTACATATTTTTCACGTTTTTTGTTTTGTTTTTATGTTAAAGTAGGAGTAAAGTGTGAGCACCTGTTGCCCGAACTTCCAACTACAACCCGATAATTACAAGTTTAGCAAGTCAACAACGTTAAAGAATTTGTTTGAAAAATAGTTCTTTAAGTATATAGAAGGGAACAGATCGTTCTAGTGATAAAGTTGTATACCGAAAAAAAAGTTATTTATGATTTTCCTAAATAATTTTTGATCATCTTTACCAATTACACAAAACACCTTTGCATTTTCCGTTATAGCTAAAGGTTAGTTTACGATTTATATAAATTTCATACAAAAAAAAAATCAAAAAATTTCTCATAAAAACATTTTAAAAAGTTAAATTTCACTTGACCATGAATTGCATTTACGTCCAAAAACTAAAAACTTAAATTTAAATATTTTTGAAGAAAAAATCCCATCTTAACATAATTTCAAACAAAACTAGTTCTATACACACATCTGTCATACCTTCTTAAAATAATAATAATAATTTTACTGTCGGAACCAAAATAGTAGCAAAGTATTATTAATTTGACAAGGCAGCGTAACAACAGGGATTTTGATAGAAAAGAAGACTAACAAAATGAATACAATGCGAGAAACTAGATTTTTTGTTTAGATTTTTATTCACAAAGTCATCATCGTCACCTAATTATTTATTTTATAAATATTCGTTTCTTTCTTTTTTTTTATTTTTACGTAAGAAAAAAAAGCCACAATGTAGGTATAAAATTTAGTGAAAAAAAAACCATATTTGCTATGATACGATTTATTTTTCTTATTTTTCATCGTACAACCTGAAATTCTAATACTTTTTATTGTTTATTTAACACGAACGAATGAACGAATAACAGAAGCGAAAACCCACGTGCATGCATGAATAACTTGCTTAATTTTAGAGTCTTTGGTAGTCACATAATTTTTATTGTTCTTTATTTTAACTTTTAATGCGTCTCATCACAAATAAAGCTGCTGCTGAAATGTCTGTCTGTTGTTCGGTTATAATGGTTCAGGATGTTAGAACTTTTTTTAACGACAATTTTTTTGTACATTTTTATTCTTTTTTATGAAAGCAAGCAACAAAACTCACAAAATGACAGCGGTTATTTTGTTACTTTTTCTTTAAAACAGAAGAAAAAGAAAAAAGTTTATTATTTCCGCACATCATCGGTCTGAGTGTATGCGGTCAATCATGGACATCGAACATGATTATTACACAGATCATTATTTATTTTAAAATTTTTATATAATGTTATGTTTATTGGAGAGAAATTAATTGTTGGTTGTGTGGAACAAAGCTGAAAAAATTTGACGATCCGGGCAGCATCAAGAAGAGAAAAAAAAGACTATCCCAATTAAATGTAATTTTATATCAATCGCTTTTTTTATTGTTTATTTGTGAGTTTATTTTGCTTATTTTTTCTCATTATTATCAATTTCATCGGAAATTACTATAAAAATATAATAATGAAAAAAAAAAGTGAGGTCTGTCGAATTCTTTGGATTTAATTACGCGTGTAGTACAAATACATCACCGGACATTCACCGAAAAAAAGCTATTGGGAAGTAATTCGACGAGTAACGGAGAGATAATAAAACAACTTAATGAAGCGAATCACTTTTATGCAGTCGAAATAAGATTAAATTGTATTTGTTAAAGATCCACTGAGAGGATTGAGCTGCTGAATCAGCTGCTTATTAATGACCGGAAAAAATTGTTAATATCATCGAAATTTCAATTAGAAATATTCGTAGTCAACAACAATGTTTTAATAAATTTCCCTTAATGGACCGTAAAGTTTCGGTTCTAGTAATTAATTCATGAAAGAAAACCAAACATCTGTGCTTTTAAACAGATAAAAGACCTGAGCTGGACTAAGAGACGAAACCTTTCGTTCAACTTGTTACGTAAATTTAACACGTACAAACAAGTCTTTGATGATGAATAACTTTTTTGTCAGTCACATGGAATTTCGCAATATATCATAACAAATTCCGAGAAATGTAAAAATAAAAATATCAGGTAAAACTTGAGAATGTCTCTGACAATATACTTTTACCAGAATAGTAAAATAAATCAATATTAAATAGGCACTGAATGGAGATTTAGAGCATATTTGTCAAATAATGAATATACACAAAAATACCTTTTAAGATCAATTTTATTTCTTTTATCTAGCATTTCTTTCGTTTTATATCTCATTTCTACTATTTTACGGTCAATTTTCGTTAATTTAACCGACTCTCGCATACCTCATGAGACACATTTCAATTCCCATTTTATTTATAGGTTCTAACTTTCGGAGCACAAAGAATACACAAGTCGTAAAATTAACTAAATGAAAAAAGAAAACACCTTTTAAACATATTTTCCTATAAATTTGTAAAAGAAAAAAAGTAAGAAATGAATGAATTCATTCAATGCATTGTGTAATATTGTCTTGTTTTACCTATACGAATATTTAACGCCTTCAGATGCACCTAAATGTGACTATTATTTGATGAATAAGAATCACTTGAGAGCGCATACAAAAACATTCAAGAAGAGAAAAAAGTGTGTAAAGTACGAGAATACGAAAATAATGAGACATTGTCCATATCGTACAAGTCTTTTTTTTAACAAGCGATAGTAAGACGGACATTAAATTGGACGTCATGCTGCCGGTGTGCTTTTTGAAAATTTATCAAACAATTTATAACATAAATAGAGACCGATGTCTGCTCAAGATATAGGATACCTCACACATAGGTGAAACATTATTTTATGTTCTTCCTTGATGTCTTACTTCGTTTTTAATCATGTTTGTGTTGAAAATGAACGTGAATGAGAGTTTTATCGCTTACACTTTTATTGCCCATATATGCCTTTGATTAAGTTATACGATATGGTTGTGGCATCGTTTGGTGGTTCCGTATTTCTCGTATATTTATGAGAATTATGTGTCTTGATTCGACTTTAATTTGGAATAAGTGTCAAAAGTTGTTTTGAATAAAATCGTTGTTTCGTCTGTTAAAAAGAGCCTTTCAACAATCAATCAACTTCTTCTTGTTTAGAGCTTAGAGGCAAAGCCAAAAACAGCATCTAACGCTATTTAACAAACAAACAAAAAAGAACAGATAATTCTTCGTGACACAACGGCAGCCCACGTAAATTTTGTAAAAATAAAATAATGGAAAGAATTGACCGACGAACCGCTGTAAAACGCGTATTAAACCACAAAAGTACATGACCAAAGACGCCACACACATAAAGACAAACACGAAACGTGTGAGACAATTACCGTGAAAATAAAACAATTTACAAGAAATCAGTGAGCTATAATATATGACGTTACAACCTCACTGCTAGTATCGAGATATTTGTATCCGATAAATCGTCTGGAATTTACGGCGTGCACTGGAATCTACCTACATAAGCGCATTTTTCAACGTCATTACAATGTTGTGATCCTCCTGTCTTAATTGGAAAACACATTTGCAGAATATTAAAATAAACTAATCAAAAAATTTACATAAAAAAAGTTGCGAGTATCCGCCCAACGTCGCTACGTTTAAATTGTTTTGGCACTCATGCACTTCAGACTTGCCGATATCGCGCGATTTATGATTATAATTTGAATTGAAATCATTCATAAAAACCAAATATTATTAAATATATAAATATAAACAACAACAAAAAAAAAAATGTGCGTCAAAAAAGAATACGTTGCTTAATATTTATTTGTTATTAACTGGAACACGTAAAACACGATTCATCATTAAAATGTGGAGTATATAAACAACGAAGAGAAGGAATTTAGATCGGATATGGAAAATAAAAATATAAATTAACTTTTTATTCTTTCTTTGTGATCTTGTTGATCCCTTTTGCGCCTTCATTACTCATTCCGGTACAGTATAATAATCATCTTCATAGCAAACAGAGATTCAGGTTTTATATAATATGTTGACAACTGTCTCTTGTTTCGATTTTATCGCTTGATTACCCGATCCACATCTATAATTAAATTTATAAATAATAAATTGATTCACATCGCTGGTATGTTAATGATACTGTAACTTCTCGGAGATGATCAGTGATCAGTGACGACGAATGACCGACAACGACGTTGAATGGGTTGACCGACAGTCGACGTGTAAATTGACTTCTTTCTTGTATTATCCTTTTCTCTCTTTTTTTTTCACATACCTCAGATGTTATTTTAATTTATATTTAAATTTATATCTTTTCGCTTCGTCTTCGTTCTGGATTTTATTTGCTTAGGGCAGTTGTGACATTCAAAGTCAAACCACCGTCAACCAATATTATTTTTATTTTTTCTTAAACTACTACCTACCAAGCATATAGAGAACCTCAAGGAATGTCATATGATTGATGAATTGTTTTCTCTGCGTCTGTCACGGTTGTTTTTCGTTTTTATTTGAATTTCTAATTAAATTAATCATGACTTTATTTTGCTGCTTTAAATTCTAAATTTTCTCTCCCATGGTTTTCGGTAGTTGAATAATTGTAGCTGTACATCAACTGAAATTAGACGAATATATAAAATAAATGGGAGCAAGTAAGGTAGATAAAAAAAAAATAAAGAAGAACGAAGTCCACTGGATAATGACACAATAATTGTTCCTGTTTGCGTGTTAGACATGGGTTTTTAAGTAAACAAAAAGAAACCGAATTTCATGTTTTTTTTTCGTTGATCATTAGAACATTGTTCTTTTTTTTATAACAAACGACATTCCAGTTTTAGGTTGATAAATTACAGAAGATTTACCATTTCTGGTGTTTTAACTTCCAACAACTTCATCGCAGATCTTCGGAACAATTTTTTTTTTAGTTCTCTAATTCTCGCACATGTATTTATTTTATTCCGATTTTTTTTACTTAAAAAAAAGCTTTTTATTTCCTTTATATATTTTTTTTTTGTAAGTGGATTGAAATGTTACTCATCATACAGAAGGGGAAATAAAAGTTTTAGATCTGGTTTTAGATTAATATCAAAGAAACGGGTCTAACCAACAATCATTTATTGCATTCCTCTATAATTACACAATTTTGGTGGTCAATGGCTAAGCAAATGTTTTTTCTTTGCTTTTTAGCGTCATTCTGGGTGTTTTGTTGCCATTAAATTTGATTACTAGAATTTTTTACATGTAGGAGCGTAAAAAATTATAGCGTGTCATGGGAATATACATTTTTTTAGGCAAAATACGACAAGCTTTACATTTGACGATTTCTTTTTATTGTTATTATTTTGGCCAACTATCTTAACTTTTTTCATGTTTCATTATAATAATATAATTTTTATCATCACTTTTTATTTTTTTTCTTTTCAGATACCCACGCTTGCTACTTTCCGATAGAGATACAGGGGGAATACGTTACACAAAGCACTTACCTGGCGACGGCGAATAATGACATCAAATATTCACACATTAACATTACGGATGACGCGGTGCCGATATGGGGTCACTGTTATCGACGCGTTGGAAATAATGTCATTTTAATGAGTGGTGACGAGGAGAACCCTTGCTTTAGGTGTTTCAATCTGAGACTTGTCACGAGGAATGTATTGCAAGTCATTACAGCAGATGAGGACTACCTGTCCAAATGTTACACGAATGACATTAAGGTGCTTTCGTCATGTCCCAGCGAAGATAGTGCCTTGCAAAGTATACGACCACACACAGAAATTACATTATACAGTGAGTTATTTAATTTTTTCTTTATCATTTTCATTTTTTTTAAATCAAAAAATCACTTTTCTAGAAACGCACAATTATATCGGAGATCCCATCATCAAGGAACACTGTCCATTTAGCGATCGCTATCGATTGACTTACAACACGGATGACGGATTCGAAGACAAAATCGAATGTTCGTCAAGTGACGACTCCAATTCCGAAGTATCTGAGTTAGATAGCTGTCCGAGTGGCTCACAAATGAATTTGCGCTTCAAAGGTTGCTCGTTCGAAGATCACGACATCAAATTTGATTGTTTAGGTCATTGGATCGGAAATGACAATCAAAAATATGTGGCTTTGATGAATGCCAAAAGCACAGATACGTTAGGACCACAATACAGATGCGCAATTTACGAAACTAATTTAGCTACTGGAGATATTACGTTGAAATTCAGCAATGATTCGACATGTTCGAACATCAATCGACCAACGGGAGACCGACGACGAGTAATACAGAAGAAAGAAGCAACGCGACGCGAGATGCTCATTTTGCATCCAATGGATGTGCGATCATGGCCTGATGTAAATTTTTGTCGTTACCCATCGTGGATGCATGGTGAATGGCAGCATTTGACAATTCATCCGGACAAAATCGTCTACAAGGATCACACTTCGTTCAAGACATACACAATGAAGTGCATGAAAAATCCCATTCCCGACAGGTATCTTGTGCTGAGTCGATCTCAATGGTAAGTTTTTATTTATTTATTTTTAAAAATCACAAAATTTTTACAATTATTTTTTTTCGTTTAGTGGTGAGGAAACATATCAGTGCATTTGGATTACACGACGCAGTCACAATGTTCTGGAATTTCAAATGGGCTTAGCATCTAACAAACAAAGTTTTTCTGATGACCTCTGCTCAAAAACGCACTTTAGCGAAGAAAGATGGATTACGGAAGCAAGTGAGTACACATTCAACGTAAATGGAAAATAAATTTTCTAATAAAAAAAATCTTTAATTTAGGAATTGACTCGAGTGTATTGCCATTCCCTTGCCCAACTACGGGAGAATACAGTGGTGTCATTCCCGATGCTCTTGGACTTTGCTCACGACTAGCAAGTGACTGTAAATCTTCGGAAACAATGTACTACGATGTGTCAGCATGCGAGGAAAGCGAAGACATTTATGAGGAACGAATTTATCAATGTCTTGGCGAATGGGTTGAAAACGATTTTCACTACATTTACACGAAGCGAAAGGACATTGGAAGTTTCGAATGTTTCGTGGGAGCCAAAATAGGAGGAGAACACAGTGAAAAAATATTCTTGAAAGAAGGAGGAGAAAATTGCGATCGACTTGTGAACCCATTCAAATATGGAATGGAAATGAACAAAATTTGTAAGTTTAACTTGTTTTGAAAATTTGAGCTCGAACTAACTTTGATTTTTTTTAACAGCACATTGCAACACACTTCCAAAATTGGAGATCCCATCGTTCCCGACAAATTTAAATCCAAAGCATGGACCAAGTATCATGGAGCCCCAAGATATTCCAAGTGCTCAATTTATACCAGACGAGGCTGAAACATCCCGACACAAAATCCACTACTCAGAGGAAGAAGAAAATGTGATCGATAACTTTTTGTCTAAATCACGTCCATCAATGAAGGTCAAGGAAACAGAAAGGTCACATTCAAGTGCCGCCCACTTAAAAGCAAATCTTCTTTTGATGATAGGTGTATTGCTAATTTTAACGCTTGTCAGACATAACTAACGAAATTTTAGTCACCTAAATTATTTTGAAGCAGGACAAAATGTATAAACCAAATTATTTTTCTTTATTTAAGCTTTTTTTAAAGAAGACGAACTAGTAGTAAATAAGATAGTTGATAATTGTGTAAATATGTGACAATATTTGATGACTGATTGATGTGAAACAAAAATTTGTACGAAAACTTGAGTGAAAGTATTATTAATTATGGTTAATATTTATGTAAGATTTGGTATTGTTTATTAATTTAAGAACGAATGGCGAATAAATTGAAAAAATAAATTTTTGTGTTTCATTTAAAAAAATATCTGATGTGGTGATAAAAAGTCATAATTGGACAAAAACAATTTTGCACGATGAGTCATTTCGTTAAGTTCCTTTGGCAAATTTAAGAAATTAAAAAACAAGTCACGTATTTATTTCAAAATTAAAAATATTTATTTTGTACCTTAGAATATTTATTGAAATTATTCTTCGTTGCTGTCTCCATTTTTAATCGATCTGGAACTAGAAAAATGTCGAGAAACGTGCTCAGAGTGGATTCGAATCTCTCAAACCACCAAAACAAATTTCAAGGATGAAAATGTAACAACTGATGGCAAGGACTCAAGAATCCACATATCATCATCACACATTTTGGAACGTAGTGTCTCAGATTGAAAACTAAATTAAGACATCATCGGGCATGTATTGAAAGTACAGAAGCACTCTCAAAGCCCAAATTGAATCAGTTTGCATTGTTCGTCATAGACACTGTTCCAAATGCATTAAGACGATAATTTGGGATATTGTTTTGGAATATAAAGAAATAAAACATTTATAATAAGACTCATTTTTATTTTAATGTATTTTATTTACAATTTTAACTTTTCTTATGAGAAACGACTTACTTATATAATTTTTTTTTCTTCTTTTTGTATAAGCTTTTAGTACTTTAATATTTTATTTCCAAATTTTCACTTCATACAAATCTAAGCAGAACTTATAATTTTTTTTCTTTTTTATGTAAAACTAAATTAAACTAATAAATATAATAAATCAAAATTTCGGTCAATTTATAAAGCTTTTTGTAAAGATATTTTATTCTTTTCATTACGTTTAATATTTACATTTGGAAGAAACAAAAAAAATATAACATGGACTTATGAAAAACAGTTTGTCCATATTGCACAACAAGCTGTATTAGTAAGTCTATTGGGTAAATGGATAGAATAAAATTGAAACATAAGTAACAAAAAAAACAGAAAAAGTACCAATATCCAGAGATATTTTAATTTCTGAGTAAATTTTCTTTCTCACTCATTTAATGTAAGAACCATTTATTTGTTAGTTGCTGTTTTATTCAATTTTTCGAATAAGTGATTATCTGTCTATGCTCGATCGATATGAAACATCAAAGCTGTGCTTAGTTAAAGTTAGTTTTTATTGCAGTTAGAAAAATGTCTCAGATAGATATTTACATATTACATATGTTAAGAAATCACAAAAGGATTTCAATATTCAAATCATTAGCGAAATCATCATAGACATATTTCTAACTGAAAAAAAAACAACTTTGACTTTTATCGTTTTATTAAGTTTTTGGGTTTTTAGTTTCACAATTCATTTGAACAAAATAACAAACGTTCAGATAGATATGGATGGCTCCACCGCGGATCTCAAGATCATATTGTGTAACAAACGTTTAATATTTAATTTGAAGAATCGTAATATGCATTTTTTAAAATTAATATTACTTTTTTAAAAAAAGCGAATGTAAAAAATTCAGCGAAAATTGTTTTCATATATTAAACTTAAAAATTCTATTTCATACAAATTAACATTCCTTCAAAAATCCTCTTTTGCACTTTGCCGATTATTTTAATTTACAATGAAAAAGTTAAAATCGATAGTTTGCACTCTAAATCGATTTGGAATTCATTCCTTATTTGTTATTTTGATAACAGTTAGAAAAATGTCTCAGATAAATATTTATTTCATGTATAAAGAAATCACAAAAGGATTTCTGTATTCAAAAAAACCTAGCACAATCATCATAGACATAATTCCAACTGAAATGAAAATAACTTTTTTTAGTTAGTTTTTTTGTATAAAAAATATAACAGTTAGAAAATGTATCAGAGGTACGATGTATTCATCATGAAGGTTAAGAAACTTTAAAAAGTTCAAAACTCAAACAAGGGCATATCTCGTCATAGACCTATTTCTAACTGAAATGAAATTTTTTAAGGAATATAAAGTATTGTAAAATGAATTTGAATGAAATAGAAATCATATTTATTATGTACATTTGAAGCTTGTCTCAGCGAAGTCATTTTTTACGATCAAGTTGGTTTTTTTGATTGATTTTAAATGAATTAAATATGTTCAGTGTATTCTTATTAGAGTTAGAATATGTAACGTCTCAGATCGTCATCTTATCCATCATAAATGTTAAGAAATCACAAAAGGATTTCAAAACTCAATAGCCAATTAAATCCTCATAGACATAATTCTAACTTAAATAAAAAACAACTTTGATTGCGAAGTCCAAAAATTAATAATTTTTCTGAAGTTGAGGACGAATATTTGATTATCGGAAACTTTCTAGGAATTGGTACTTTTTTACAGCTGTTTGAATAAAAGATGTTAAAACAAATTTAGAATAGAAAACTACTTAAACATTAATTATAACAATAAAGAGTTATCTGTCACGATGACATTTGAGGAAATAAATGAGAATTAATAAATAACGAAAAAATGTTGACAAACAAAACAAAGTGCTAAGTACAAAAAAAAAGTTTATCTGAAAAAAGTCAAATGGTTGTTTCAAATATCGTTATAACATTTTGTAACATGTCTCAGCGAATTTTTTTTACATAATTTTTAAGAAGTCACACAGAGACTCTTAAAATTCAAAGTGTGTCTTGTTTAAGTCGTCATTGACAATGTTCAAAATGCAATAAGATATTCTATTTCAAACAAATAACCTTTTTCTATTTTGTTCAAAAAATAACTTTTTTTGTACCTTGCACTGTACTACAATAAATATAGAAGAAGGGTTTAAACAATAACTTTTTCTGTGAATTTATTTTCGATAGTTTGTCTTCTGTCTGCTTAGTGTACTGTTTTTCGTCTTTATTAGCGTTAGTTTTTTACAAAGGTACCGATATTTTTTATTTCATTTTAATAAATTGATGGTATCTCTACTTGTATTTAAGATATCGAATCACTTCTTAATCTATATCATTTAACTTGGATTTTATAACATTATTTTAACTATTATTTTTTCTTTGTTTTGTTTTACTAAATTTATAAGTGTATTACATTATTTTGGTTTAGAAGTATTAAATAGTATTTCACAACTCGAAATTCTAGCGTACCTTCATATTACAAACTCTACATGTGAAAGATTTGTTCGTTTTTCTATTAAATTCAATCGAAAGTGAAAAAAAATTAATGTTAATTTGCGAACGAAAAAAACTAATTTGATTACTTTTATAAATTTGTCGCAAAATATCAATATTGCGAGATTATAATAGAATTATTTAATTACCAAAAATAATATTTTCTTTTAATTTTTCAATATAAGATTGTGGTTGTCTTATACCATAGTTCATCATAAATATTTCACGATATTTTTCTTAGTTTACCATAAAGGTGTCAAAAAAGTTTTAGTATTATTTTTATCAGAAATCACCATTGCGCGTCAATTGCTTATCTTTTCTCTATTTTATCACGGTTTTTGATTCATGACAGTTCGAGAATTTATTAAATTACCTTGAAACTAAAGCTTAAATTTGATTGCAACGCATGGCTGTTGTTACCTTATTCGTATGTGTATCGAGGTCGTTTTGTGTTGAGATTTGGTGAATCCATGTTTACGTCCAACGGACTAGCTGGACGTTTGCAATGACGCGCAATCTCGCCAGCAACAAACGCATACAACTCTGGTCGTGCTCTTTTAAGATAACAGAAAACAAAAATAAATAAGGGTTGTTGTTATGTGAAAGTCATCTGACACTTACCTGGATCGCAAAGCTAAGGCTTCTTTGAAAGTGTGCAAATCAGCGGATTCTCCGTTTGCTACTGATTGTGAGTTTTCGGTGGCGTTATTCTGAAGACACTGTTGACCACAAATTGGTAATTTATCATCATTAGAACTACTGTGATTGTGTGATTCAGGTTTTGGAGATAAGCTGTAATTTAATAATAGAAAAAATCTTATATTAGCAAGCAGATTTAATTGTAATATGTTTTTTTAACAAAAGTTAATTTCGTCACTTGCCGGTAATAACAAATTTCTCACCAAATAAATTACATAAATACATATACCTCAAATACACCTAATAACTCATAACTTTTATGTTGCTCCTGCGATTCCACAATTCAAAATCATTTTTGGTTATTTTAATGATCAATTTGTCATGATTTTTCTACTTTAAAATAATTTTTTAGTCAATAACAAGCGCACTTGTGAAAGTAGATTGCAAAAAGAAAGAGTGACGTATTCGCATGAATTTAAACTAATCAATTATCAAATATGATTGTAACCATCTTATAACAAGACCTTTTCGTATTTGACAGATTAAATAAAATATTTTGTAAACTATCATAATGTCCCTACCGAAATGACCATTGGAAATTTTCGATCTGGTCTGAAGCTGCGGACAACAATTATTTTTTTCTATATTATATGCATATAATTATTTATAATTTATAATTACTTGTATATAATTTGTATATTATATGTATATAATATACATATAATTTTTATATAAAAATTTTTTATACTAAATATCAAAAATATGAGAAAAAAAGTTCAAATTGTATAAATTAAACAAAAACACTCTTATTGAATTATTTTACATCGATTAATGGTATAATTTTTGATATTTAGTATGAAAAAAAATTTAGATACATAAAAATTATATGCATATTATATACATATTACATGCAGATAATATACGAATTATATACAAATAATATTCAAATTATATACATATAACATACATATAGGTAATATAGAAAACATAATTTTGTCCGCCACATGATTAAAGATCAATCAGATTTGATAAAAAAAAAGAAGATGCTCAAATATACCTATGTTCATTTATTTGAATATCAAATATCTAGACTATGACTCTACAAAAAGGCTTTTACGAACTTTGATCTCAATATGTAGTTTTTGTTGGTCTGGTCCGAAAATTTTGTGCCAGAAATTTTTTTTCGTCATTTAGGCCGCTCCAAATGAAACTCAATAGTTTTGTCCAAAATTTTTGAAATAAAAATGGGGGGGGCAAAAAAAAAAAAAATTTGAAATACTTTTTTTCATACAAAATACGAAATTTTTCAAAAATTTTTGATCGTTAATAAATATTATTATTGTTTTGAGTTTTTTACATTGATATTTGTGTATTAAAAATTGATTTAAAACAAAATTAATTAAAATTGAAAAAAATTAATATCATAAAAATAACTGTCAAAATTTTTTTGAAAAAAAAAAAATTCAATAATTTTCATGAAAATTAATTTTTAAAGAAAATTTTATGTCAAAATACGATTTTTAATACAAAAGTTACTAAAAATTGAAAAATTTTATTGAAAATTTTTTAAAAAATTATGAAAATACACCAAAAATCGGAAATTTTTGATGAAATTTTTAACTTTTTTTTTTATTTTGCCCCATTGGATTTTCGAAAATAAAATGGGGCATCGGACAAAACTATTGAGTTTCATTTGGAGCGGCTTTAATACATCTTTGTCGATAGTTCTAACATTTTTTCAATAGACTCTTACAAAATGGGTCTTTTTTATGCACCATGAAAAAATTAGTATATGGAACATATACTACAAAAAATATTAATTTGAAAAGATTATGTCTTATCTACTGGACTTACCGCAACTGATGCAGTCGTGTACTGTTATTATTGATTCCTGTGTGATTGTAATGATGGTGGTGGCTATGGTTTTGTTGCAAGGGGGCTGCTGGTGGCCACATGAATGCCACTTGATGATTGTGACCCGTTGTGTGTTGCATGTTGCTAAAGTTGCTACTATTGTTCAACTGGTGGTGATGATGATGCGCAGATGGCAATGGCTTCCCAGCAAGGTATGCTAAGAGATCGTCACGTCGTATGTATCGTCGTTTCTTGCTACGTGCCCACTCTGCAATTTCCTTATTGCGTCTTTGGTATCCAACCTGAATAGCTAAATCATTGGAACGTTTCATTCCATCACAGGATTCTACGAAATAAATTTAATTTCATTAAAACTCTCCTAATTTCAATTAAAATTCTCTCTCTTTACCTTTATACAGTTTTGTCACTGTACCAGCGGCAGTTTGAAAGGGTAACCAACAGCTTGCAGTAGGCTCATTAGTCAATTGTCGATCTGAAAGCAATAAAAATGAAAATGTAGTGAATATTTTTCTTTTACTCGCAACGACGTGAAAACTGCATCCAATTACGCATCGAAACGAATTCACACACACATATCGTTGCACAATACACAATAGCTACTACCTAATACTGCTCACAAATAAGAACGAAGAGAAAATACAAATAAAAATGTACGACGTCATTAATTCCAATATAATTTATTATCCTGTTTTGGCTGGTGTTCAAAATATTTATGTTCCCTTTTGTATTCTCGACGCAAATGCATGCCGTTTTTGCTCGAGACTGTCTCTAATTTGGGCAAATTTTGATCGATTTACGTATTGTTTACGTTAATGACGACTAACCAAAAATGAAAGAAAAAAAAACAAAAATGGCAGAAACATTTTTTTCCGAGTGGAGAGACTCAGTCGTGCTCATTTCTATAATTTATCGATGACGATATTTGATAAAAATTCACACCTAAAAGACGGAGGAGCAGCAAAAAACAACTCAAACGAGAATGAGAACGAGAAAAAATATACACAAAGGAATTTGTTGTTGTCGTCGTGTATGGGTTTTGTGTGCGACGCTACGTCGCGGAACAGATGGACAAAATGGCCTTGAATGAGTTTTCCCTTGGAAAATGTCACATTTTCGCATGCACTTACCTTTGTACAATTGTGTGATGTATTGTGCCGAGTCCTGGAAATATGTCCAAATGCTCTTGATTGACTGCTCCTTCTCCTTGTCCAAACGAGACCTGGCGATTTCATAATCGTCATCTACGTTCTGCAGAAATTCTTCCTCGTGATTCGTCAGCCATGCTGAATCCTCGTCGTTATTCACTTGCATTGCTCGATACACTCGCGATTTTTAGTGTTTTTTGCACAATATTTCACAATTTTCCGTGTGAAAAGGTGGATTTTCCTCTCGGACCTTTTGTCGTCTTGCTCGCTTCAACGACCAGATGTTCCGGATTTCGGAAGAATGTCCTTTTCAAAAATCGCCACCAGCTAATTCATGAAACGATTGGATTAGCTTGAGGCAATTCGTTATCAATTTCATTCGTCTCAATTGAATTGAGCTGATTGAATTAGCATGGTGTAATTTTTCATCAATTTCATTCGTCTCATCGAATTTGATGCGCGCGACTGGTAATTTGTAACAATTTGACTTAATTTTCACATTTTCCATTTGAATAAATTTAATATTTTCATTATATTTTAATTTCTAAAATAAAATGATAAAATAGGTATTTTTAACTTTTATTTATTTTATTATCGATCCATCCAGGCATTTAACATTTTTTTTTTAACTTGAACTTAAAATTGAAGAAAAATCAAACTTGAAATAAAAAAGGATTGTATTTTATATTCTAACTTTTTTTCAATCAAAAAATTTCCCCGTTAATGAATTTTTAATTTTCTTCATGAATTATTTCGATTTTGGTTGAAAAAATTAAAACAAATAAATTTTTCCCCAAAGTCAACTGTATTTTTTTAAAGTTCTTAATTAAAAAGTAATAAATTTTATTTCAAAATTACAGATGGTAAATCAAGAACCAAAAATCACTGTCAAAATTTTCTCTTTACTTACATTCAAAATGAAATCTGAACAAAGAGTAATGAGAATTTTTATTTCTAAAAATTTTTGCCATATACCTTCACTTAGTTATGAGAAAAATTTATCGCTATATTAAATAAATATTCGGAAAAATAATGTTCAAACTACAAAAATGTAAGCGGTACACATAATTTTATTGCTCAAGCTATAATCTTTCAGATTAGTTTTAGTATTAAATACATATTGCATGTTATATTCAATTCAATTCACTTTTCCTTGATGAACAATGGTAGGACAACAAGTGGTTCACTTGTCTTTGGATTGTCAGAATACAAAGTCCATGTCCGATTAACACAATCGAAAATTCCTTAAGAAAAAACATAAAATTTAATCCAAATTTAAAAAAGAAATAGTCCAATCCACCACTTACCAACACAAATAGTTTTAATAAAAGCATCAGGTTCGTCTCTAAAAACGCGATGTCCTGTCGAACTTGTATCCCCGAGCATTTGAATGACATCATTACGCGTCTTTGGAGCATCGAAAGATTTTGTAAATGTAACCATGCGATCGTTACTCGATTCCACGATCATTCCGCCAACTTCTTCCACCGGAAGTCTGAGATACTTGTTACAATGCAATATAAATTCACCAGGACTCGCAGTCAAGACATTGAGTTGTGATTGATCCGTTCCTGGAGATGCAGGACCCATTTCAGCATTATGGAATAAACGATTTCCTTCTTGTCTAAAATTTAATAAAAATATAGTGAAAGATATTTTCTAAAAAAAAATTAAAATTAACGTACTTTAAAAACGTCATATTGATGGAACAACCATCAGCCGCCCCAACTCCAAAGTCTCGAATTATTTTTTGCGCTTTCTCAAAGTTATCGGCTGATAATAAAGCACGTGTTATAAAATGTCTAGCTGTTATTACAAAAAAAAAATTAATTTATCATCAGATAAACATTGTAATAATAATAACTCACGTGTCTTTCCACTATTCAAACGCTTTGCGCTCAACGTATTAATCGAAAACACCAATCCATGATGATTGTAATTCATTGTATATCCCGGCAAGTGTCCGGCATAGCAAAGTGAGGTAAATCGTTCCTCCGTAACATTGTATTTGCCTTGTGGCCCGGGTGATACAATGTGAGCCGACACAAAGTAGTAATGATTTAAAGTCTCGGCGAGTGCATCCTCCGTGTGTCCCAATATTTGTTGATCCTTTTCATTCACGCAAATTGTCGAACATCCAATAGGTTGGTCCGTTGCATTCTTAGATTGCACTACATTCGGCAGGATCTCATCCATATGCAATAAGAAAAGCTGCAATGAAATGCATATTATATCATCATCAATTTTATTTTGTACTTTTTCAAATACTTTTTTTTTTTTTTAATTTTAGTTTAATATGATGCAAAGTGGAATAGATGATAAATCCATCACTTGCTTACAAGTGTCACGCTTTTAGCATGTTAATTGTCATATTGAAACATTAACACACATTTTCTGTAGTTTAATGCACTCCGGTTATGACAACTCAACCAGCAATGACCCTGGCATTCATGCACTTGGTTTTGTTGCATTAGACAGGAGCCGTTTTTTGTTTTATGGAAATTTTTTTAACGTGTTATGAAAAATTAACTCTAAATTGTCGTTAAAAAATGCATTCGTCTATTTAATGATAGACGAACGCATTTTTATTCATGATTCGCACTTGTACAATTTAATTGCTGTCAAGCTGAGTAACAATATGGAATCAGCAAATAATTAGTAATTTACTCGCCAAATGATACTATTTAGTATTCCAAAATAATTAGTGCTTATAAATGTGTTTTTATAACTAGATAAGTAAATAAATTAATCAATGATAGTTATTAAAAAAATAACATTGTTGAAAGTGAGATGTTAGTTCGATTTGTGACACCTGTCTAACCTTGTTGAATAATGAAACTTAAAAAAAGAAGTTAAATTTTTAATCCTCCGAAAATATGTGATAACATTTAAGAGTCAATTAATCTAAATTTTCTTAAAATATTGCATGTTAATAGATTGTAAAAATTAATGATTGCAAAGATTTATAAGATAAGTATTGCATATATACTATTTGTTAATAAAGTAGTTAAGATCTTTTAACAAGGTAACATAATTTATTCATACTTTGAGTGTTTTAACGGGGTATTGATGTCACTGTCAGAACATGTCTGGTGCATGTGGTTAATTATAATTTTACTTTAATTAGCAGTAGCCACATGTTTGACATGATTGGCAAAACTCATGTTATAGTCAAGTTCAATGTTAAAGTTATTATTCTTGCGGAGTTAGAAGATTTAAATTAATGATAGTTATTATTCTTATCGAAAAGTTCTAAAAATATGATAAAAGTTTTTAATGTCTAACAGGAAGCTGTAATATTAATCACATGCACTTAATCAAGGAATCGCATTGAAAAGTAAAAAAAAAACATTTAAATATCTGGTATAGTAATAAAAAAATATTAGTTCAATTTCCTATGTTTATTGCTTGGTCATATTTTACGACACCTACTCAAAGTACTCTTACCTTATGAAATTCAACTTGAGCTCCATCTGCAGTTCCCTCTAATTCTTGTACGTATTGTGGAAACGATTTTTTCACCGATTCTAAGGTTTCATTGTAGACTTTACCTGCAAAAGGAATAATTTATCATGCATTTTATGCTAGTCTCGCAGGAAAAATTTTTACATATGAACAGGTCATTTACATAATCAATAAAGTAAAAACTTTGAATAATAATGGCTACGTAATGTTTTAAGTGGATTACTATGCAAGTATTTAGATTAGAAGCAAACTTACGTCCTTCAGGGGTATTATACAGTGGTAAATATGACTCATTAAGTGGGCCAGACAGTTGCAAGAAGTTTTTTATAATTGCTCCAAACGTACGTCCCTAGAAATAAAAGAAAAAAATAATATTCAGACGGTTTTTTTTAAAAAGATTTTTATAATTTCGTTAAAATACTATCGATTTTGATACGCTACAGAAATAAATATAAAAATAATTTACAGGCGAAGCCATACATTTTCATTTTAATAGGTTGCGACATTGTAATGAAAAAAAAAACTAGTTCGTAGTTTAAACGCGTTTAAGGAAAATTCCGCAACATATCATGTTCTATTTAGAACAACATTTTAATAACTTCTAACTTATTTGATGTATTAATTAATTATTAATTAATATAATATAATTATCAACATATTTAACATATTTATATTTTTTATTTTACAAAGTAGGAATATTTTTCCATGTGACAATGTATCAGTTGAGAATTCGTTCTGCTAAAAATTAGCTGCCCCATCTTTTATCTAAATAATTCAAATTTATGCGTTTCTTTAAGTTTGTGTAAGCATTTTCAATTAATAAATGTATCACTTATGACAAGTAGATTTAAGACCGCTCCAAATAAAAAAAACTCAATATTTTTATCTAAAAATTTTAAAAATTTAAGATCGAGACAAAAATAATTTTGTAGAAGGATTTTATTTTTCATGTTTTTTTAAGAAGGCAAAAGCAAATTTCGTTATTTACTTTTTGCTTTTACTTGAGCAAAATCAAAATTCAAAATTTTGCTTTAAAGCAAGAGTCAAATAACAATTGCTTTTGCTTGAGCAAAAGTCAAAAGCAAAATGTATTTTTCAAATTTATGAATGACCGCTCAAAAAAAAACTCAATGTTTTTATCTAAAATTTTTGAAAAAATTGAAGATCGAGACAAAAATAATTTTGTAGAAAGATATTTTAAGATTTACTTTAAGAAATGATGATTTTGCATACATTACAATGAAATTCCAATAAGATAAAAAATATTTAAATTCCTTTTCTTTTTAAACAAAACGTTCTTTTCTATAAAATTTCAATGACGATGAAAAAAAATATTCGAACATTAAAATTTACAATTACCTATTTTTTTTTAAATTTTAATAAAAACTAAAAAAATGCTAATTTGCAAAAATAAAATAAAAAGTTTTCGAATAATTTGACAAGTTATTGAACCTTTTTTAATTATTAATTTTTGCCCCACTTGAGTTTAATATTCTGCTTCCTACATTGTGTAAATTTTAAGTGTTAAACAAATGTGTACCATCAATAAGGTAAATAATATTGAAAAACAAATAATAAAAAAATGACGAATTTTGTAAAAAAAAAACTCAGCTTGAATGCATGATAAAATTGAGGAACGTGATTTATTGTGTGTTTAAATGTTCTACTTCTTTTTATGATAATTGAATAATTACCTATATATTAATATTATGTGCAAAGATTAAAGTTCTCACAAATAGTATTTTGGATTCTCCCAGTTTTTATAATATTAACAGTTTCAAAGTGTACGAAAACAAAACGAGTTTTTTACTCTCTTTAACTCCGTTTCAGTGTTTTACGTAGATAGAAATATTCTTCTTGTTCTTCAGGTTTTTGTTCTTTTATAATTTTTTTTATTAGAATATTTCATTCAACCTTGCATTTACTTGAGTTTTATCGTTTGTATATTTCGAAGATAGAATTATATGATTTGGTTGGGCACAACACGTTTTTGCAAGAAACGCAAAGTTATAAAATGAAGTCATTGAAAGATTATTTATCTTCTCCACGAATGACATGATTTTCTGAACGATTTTTCAATTTACATGATTTTCGTACAAATTTTCCGCAACACTGACACTATATAATGATAGTAATAATTTTGTTAGACACAGAAAAAAGTCACTATTAATCTGTGATGCCATCAGACAGATGTGCATTGTAACTTTTTTTCTCGGTAAATGATTTCATCAAAATTGCTCGTGTTAATCCTGTAGGCAATCAGTGCATATATTACGACTCAATCAAAATGTTTATACATGCACGACAATATAATAGATTTCTCATTATACTAGATTTTCTTAAAATAAAAGGAATTAGAAGAAATTTAACGACACATTAATAAAAATAATGAGACATGATTAGAGACATGTGAATATAAACAGGTGTGCAAACTATTTGATTAAAACGGTAACTCTAATCTAACCGTGACATAATTTAATCTGATACTGTTCTAAATGCAAGTCTCGATTTATGTTAATTGCATTTTTTCATGTCCCTTTGTAATATAGTTCTAAATAGGATAAGAACAGATAATCGTGATTTCCATGCATTGTCATCATAGAACACCCGTTAATGTGTTCTATAAATGCATTTACTTTCATAATATTAATAATGACGATAGTAAATCATGCGAAACAAGACGGAAAATATTTTTTTACGTTTAAGGTCTTTGTCAATCCTTTCTTTTTCCTTGTTTCTGTTTAAAAAAAAATGTTTTTCTACGTAATTAAACCCGAGTTTATCTGATAAGAATTTTATTTTGCAATGTTTTTTTTATTCAGTTGCAAAATTTCTTATCAAAAAGATAAGTTGAGCAAATGTTTTATTCACATGATTTTTTTTTCGTGATTGCACTGAGATAACTTTATTTACATAACAATATTTTTTTAACTAATTTGGATATTTATAACATACCACATCATAACCGACATCGTAGTGCGTTCCTCTGGTATAAATAATTGGGATGCATTGTCTTCGTGGAATATTTTGCGTAACAGGCATTTTCTTTTAGTTCTTTTGAACTTTGATTTTTAGAATAATTTTTTCACCGAAAACAAAGGTATTTTATTTGTTTACAAAATGCTTCGTAACAACAGCAACCGAACCGCTAGAAAACAAAGGTCCAACTAAGCCTGTTCAAATGGTCTGTGTCAGTACTTAAATAATATTTTGCCGCGTATATTTTGCATACAAAAGTGTGAGCAGAGTAATAGTACGACAAACTGATATCACCGCATACACCCAAGTTTTTACTCACATTATATTTTTATTTATTTTTTACTATCATACGTCGTTCGGCCGTTGAATGAAATGGCAAAGCTATATGATGTAGTGATGAGAAATACGTCATTGAACATATGTTTTACACTTCATTGTTGATATATTATACACAAACGATGAAGCCGACAAATCATGTGTATTGGTGTTGTTTTGAACTCTTACATTGCTTTTACTCAACTGCTTCAGGTGAACTGATAGTGTGGAAAATTTTTGTCGTTCGTTTGTAGTACAATTATCTCTACACTGGTGAAAGATGCACACAAATAAAACAGGTAAGCATATTAAAGTTAGCTATTTTTGTGTTTTTATATTTTTGTGTAAAATACCTTACAAAACTAGTATTCTAAGGCTTCTGCTTTTTTAAATTGGTTTTGTTTTTAATTAGGACTTATTTATACGGATTGCGATTTTCACTTTTAATACAGGTAAGTAGGTATACCTTTAATAATTTAAAAAAATGTGTAAACGAAATTTTTGCCAATTTCTATTTTTAGATCTGATGATCACCAAACAACGTTAAAATTTTTCAAAGAGAAAGTACAGTTGGTATAGGAAAAATCTTCAATTATAAAAATTCAATTCATTTTTTTTTTTAATTATGTCAAAGCACGATTTTTGTCAATTATGACTCAACATTATTAAAGGGTCGTTGGAAACATCTCGAAAAGACAAGAAAATTTGATTACATAATATTTAAAAGGTAAACTTTTTGTTTGAAATAGACAAAAATTACCAAAACTGTAAAAATAAGCTCAAAGGTGGAAAATTTTATTCAAGGCATTAATAGTAAATAGAAGAAGTACTATCGATGATAGATTATCGTTACTGAAAAGCTCATCAGGACTAATGATCTTTTTGACAAATTTTTAATACTGCTGAATTAACAGTAAAAAGAGCTTCAAGAACTGTAAGAGTTAAATAGATTAATCAAGGTAAAGAAATAATGAAATAACGGGTTTTTCATCAAAAAATGAATTTAATATACAAATAATCATCAAAAGTTTTTAATTGAACTTTTTAATCCTCAAATGTCACAAAATATACATTACTATATCTATGAATCGATTGTAACAGAAAAATTGTTAAGCTTTTTTTGTCGTCCATTAACTCACCGTTAAGTTTAACATCATAAAACATCAAAACTTTGATCCTAAATTACGACCAAAAGAAATAAACCAATCAATTTTACCAATTAAAAATTAAGAGTTTGTGTAAATTCAGTTTTTTGTGTGAAGTTTTTGGATAATTCATGTGAAAATTGCGCGAAAAAGCTACGGTGCTCAGATCATATAAAATATTTTTACGTTCATTAGACTGATTTTTCACAACAATTTTCCATGATTTCCAACAGCAGTTCCATTATTCCAGGCTGGATGTCTGTTTCTATACGCATACACGGTACGATGATGTCTGTACGTCGCTACAGAAACCCGTATGTGAGCATAGTGTTTGACCAGGTTGGAACTTAAGGCGACGCTTCAAAAATTTTTTCTGTGAGCTGGGTCACATACCGACATTTGATTGTCACCTGGGGCCGGTCAGAAGTCGTTGTTTGTCACCTGGGGCATGTTTCTTTTTTTTGCACTGGGATTTGTCGGAAATTATTTTCTCTGCATTGGGGCTGAGTGCCGTGAGTAGTGACTTTGAGTGAACTGTTTGAATTAGCATGTATGGCCATTTTGAACTTTGCCAACGACTGGTAGTTCGCTCATGAGCCAATATGATTCCAATTTTACCTTATTTTCCAAATTATGAAACCAGTGATTGGAAAAAATTGTTAGGCATGATCATTACGATTTGACGAAAATTAATTAAAATTATGACGACGAATTTGTAATGAAATATTTAAAATTCCAATTAGATCGATTGATTGAGATTTTAAATTTGTATTGATGTAGTTGCGATACCTGCCAAAAAGCAAGTAGTCAACCTTCAAATTTTAAGTATCCTTGAATGTGCTATTTTCAATTGTAGAAAATAAAAATCAGCAAAGCTACATGCATTTTAGGCACAAATAAAGAAACTAAATAGTTTTAAATAAAAATTTTAAAATCCTTGAATTTGTTTTATTTTGAATTTAAACGAACTCGTCATAAGTTCTAATGATTGCGACTGGGAGTACAAGACACAACTGACTAAGTAAATTAGCTCATTAACAAATGTGTTGTCGTTTCTGACGATTCCGTTTGTCACCGCATACTAATAGCGAGCCATTCCATGCATTAACACCATAAATATACATAAATACTGATATAAGGCATTAGTCGTTCGCAAGTACGATACAGTATCGCGAGCGCATGTGCCCAAAATGTGGAAAACTGTCATGTTATGATGGCAAAATGAACACCAGTCACCACTCTCTCCCTCTCTTCAGTGGCTTTTGATACCACTTTGTGCAACTTTTTTTCCTTCTGGAAGGTATATAGACAATTGTGGCAACAATATTTCTCACATTTGTGCTGAGTTGATTCACCCGTTCACATTAGTCGTCAGCGACTGTGGTTCGGCTAGAACAGAGTTTTTCACTTATATTTCTGTGTATAGAAGGAAAATAATATCATATATCGCATGTGTACTATATTATATGTGTGTATGTGTACAAAAAAAAATAAAAATCAATACAATACTTTTCTTTTGAAGCAAAAATTAGACAGGAAATCATGCAATAAAGCCATGTTTTCACAAAGATAAACACAATATAACATAAAATGTGTGTGAAAATTACAAATCCTTTGGAAATAATTTCGTAGATAATTGTCGCGAGTACTGCGCTACGGAAAAATATAAAAATGGTGAAATCGAATTAGAGGAAAATGATTTGACACAGAAAAAATCCCAAGAAGTGCAAATAATAAAAAAAAACACCTGACACTTTCCACATTTTCCATCGCATCATTTATTTAAAAATAAATTCAAAGTCATTTGATTTGCAAAATTCACAGCAACCAGCATTTCTGACGACAAAAATGAATAAATTTCTGTTATCATTTCATTAAAAAAAAAAACGAATAAAGTGTAATTCTACCAAATAGAAAAAAAAATCATTTGCGAAATTATCGTTGTCGTTTAATGTGAATCATCGTTAAAAAAAACCTACAATTACATATGCAAATTAGCTGAAAAATTATAACATTACAAAGTTCATGGAAATTTTACAAAATTTATTTTACTGATAAGTGCCCTGATCGTAAAATTTTAGATTCATTTCGTAAAATGACAAATTGCCATTGTTTATCAGCGAAGTAAATTTGAGGAATAAAACAGTTGTTTTTTTTTTAAGGAAAAAGGTAAGTTTCAATTTAAATCGGATATTAAATATTTCTCAGTTTCTCAGTCGTTGCAAATTCTGTGAAAGGAAAATCCATTTTTATTTTTTTTTTCTGCAAGAAACGAAACTCACCACTTATGTACCTATTCCACACACAAATATAGTCATATAGCCACAATTACAAAACGTATCGTACAAAGAAGGAAATGAGAAGCTTTTAGTTTTCTCCGAGTTTTTGAAATAAAGAAATTTTTTTATATTGCATAAAAAATACCACTTTCGAGATAATTTTTTTTCTTTTTTAAGGATATTGTTTTTTTTAAGTTTTTTATAGAATAAAAAATGCATTTATGTTATAATTTTTAAAAAATTCTAGAATAGAAAAGCACAACAAAGATCTTTCAGATTTTTATTTTTGTACAAAATCAATATTGTATGGTCTTAGATTAGCATAGTGTTTGCATTTAGACTACTGTTGTTATTTTTTCTGTTTTATTTATTTATCAACGAAATCAAACAAAAAAGAACATCGATTAAGTTCTTGTGGTTGTGCATGGCAGAAATTGATTTATTGCCCAAATGGCTTTGACCCATTTTTTTTTGTTGTAGGGGAACAAAGTAAATTAATGGATTTAGTAATTTTTTCGTGCACTTGATTTTTTCATGAAAATATTTTTTTTTAATTTTAAACTCAAATACAAAATGTGTAAATTCATTGATTTCTTGATGGTCATCAAAAAATCTTTCAAAAATTATTATAAAAAAAAATGAATTAAAAAATATCTCAATTATTGCTCATAATGGGAGTTTTGTGATTTCAGTCTATCCGGTCATGAAAATGATTTGCTATATTTTCACACAAGTGCAATTCACCATTTTACTTTTAAAAGGTACTCAACCTTAACTTTACAACTCTTTTCCGTTGCTTGAACAGTAACATAAGTATTTTACACAAGTGATGAAACATGTCAAGAATAATTTCTTACATTTTTTATTAAAAAAAAAATCACATGCTTTTTCAAATATTTTTCGCTTTCATTGACTGCCGCACTATGACTTTGAAGAAATGAAACATCCTCAACATAAAACATTTTTATATATTATTAATGTGCAATTTAATGCAATGAGCGATCGTTTCTGACTGAACACATGATACTTTTGCTATTATGGCAAGCAAGTTACCTTCTTCAGTGTATTTGTTATAAAACATTATGACGGGCAGTCATAGTTTCTTGGCTTCTATAATTTTTTGTTGTTGTTGTATAGCGCACAATTTCTCTGTCTCTCCCTCTCCCTTTAGAATGATAGGAAATTTTATCACTTCAAAATTATTCCACATGTAGTTCAAACATGTTGTCTGCACTTTTATGACTTGTTCTCTGCAGGATGCCGTCGTCGTCGTTGTTGCCATTCGATAAAATTGCGATATCTATTGAGAGATAAAATGAATGCATGCAGTGTGGTGTGGTAGTGGAAGCAGTAAAAGCCAACGTCAATTTTCGCTTGTTCTATAAATAATGGTTCGCTTCGTATCTGCTATTATCGAGCAAAAATATTGTCCTGATTCAATTATTGATAAAACAAAAGTAAAGTAAAATGGAAATTGAGTTAGTGCTTCATGTGTTTTATAAAAGAAAGAATGTGTGTGTACAGCTTTTATGATTGATAGACATATTTTTATGTGTTTTTGATAAGTTTTGTAGCTGTTAAAGATAATAAAATATATTAAAATGTGTTCTTTCATATCATTAATATTCAAAAAACGGCAGTAAAAAAATAATAATGAACTTATGAAAATTTAAAGGAAACATACTAATTTTTTAGTTCAAACGTGTCACGACTGTCAGTTTCTTTTGAACATTATAATGAATACAATGCTCTATTTCATCTAATCAACATGCCAAAAGTTTCGCTAAATCCTTTAAACAAACACTTTTCAACGTTTCAAGAAACGCGTTTTATTATACCAAGAAAATATCCTACAAAGAACTTCTACATCATGTGTTTTTGCTTTATTTTGCATAATTAATGACCCTTATAAATGCAAAAGACTGCATAGAGAACTGCATATAAAAGACCCAGAGTGAGAGGAAGCATATGAAAATAATTAAGAAAATTAATTGAAAGTTAGTTTTATTTTATAATTTCCACTCGTTTCCAGTTTCTCAACAGAAGCGCTTCCCTGAAATGAATCTGAGAAAATACAATATTCTAATATTTACTGCATAATTACGTTTTCATATGAAAGCGCCTGGTTTTTTATATTTTCATTGATATTCTCATCTCTCATCATTTAATGTATTTTTAATAAGAAATGATGGAATTTCAATACATTTGCGTCTGTATAATCGCTAATATCATTACTTTTGTGACATAAAATTGAACGTGTTCCATTTCTTTTCTTTTCTTTGCATTTACATACACGTGAGAAGAGCAAATGATGATGATGATAATGGCGAAGAAGACGATGTGACATCATTTTAATGCAAATCTCTAATTCTTTTACCACAACAGACAATTGACTGCACTTTTATTATTATTTTTCCTCTTTTCCACATTATTCAGTATAAAAGATTTAACAGAGGCAAAAATAAAATACGTCAAAAAATTTCTTTTCATTTTTATTTTGACTTTTTTACGTGTTTCTTTACTGCAATACCTCATTTTTTTTCTCTAAATGCTCCTAAACCAGAATGCTTAGAAATATTTAGTACTGAGTTGAACCTACAATGCTCAAATCATTATTCACGTCATTATGATTAAAGTAAGACTCGCTGAATGTTAGACACGTTTTACACGTAGCTACTAATAAGTCACTTTTTGAAATTTTGTGCGATTAGGTTTTGCACGTACGTTCCAGAAAAACCTGACACGTAAAAAAAATCTTCCTTATTTAGGTATAAAATTGTATTATCATTTATTTGCATAAAATTATAAAAGAGTTTAGCCTTGACTGAAAAACGTAGAACCATTCAACAGTGCAGTAAGTAAAAGGATGAAACGTATTGTGAAAGAAAATGCAAATTTTTCAAAAATGTCTCTCGTTTACCACAGAAACTGTTTTGAATGAACATTTAACAAGTGCATTTTTTTCAAACCATAAAAGAATGCATGTCTCATTCATGCGAAAAAATACTTTCAAAGTAAGCAAAAATTTATTTTTAGAAAATAAATGTTGTCCTATCAAGAGAATTTTTTTCAGTGTTTTCAAAGAAATGAATAAATTCTTAAGATTCTTTAAAGTTTTGAAAAATTTAAATGAGTCAAGCCAATAGATAAACATTATCAAAAATGTGAATAATTTATTGTACAAGCCTCACAAAGAATATTTTCTATTCACAAAAGGAAATTGGTTGTAGTATCAAAAACATTTTCATTTTGCATCTCAATCTATTTTTTTACCAATAATAAGAAGAAGAAAAAAAAATCCAATTCCCTCTTCAATATACTTATAACCACATAAATTGATGTTTGTTATCTGACACTTCATCATTAACTATACCATCATCATCGCATATAACCTCATTACACGCTTTTAATGACACTACATAAACGCAAAAATACTGAGAATGACAGAGGAAAATTCTCGATTTACAAATGAAATGAGATGTGTAAGGGTTGAAGGCACTTGAGTCTGTATTATTCATTACCATTTTTCTCTGTTTTTGCCATGAATAAGAAATGCGAGAGAAAAAAATACAGAAATGCACGCAATCTTTGGAGACTAGTAAATCAATACTATTGTTGCCTATGAGTACAAGTGGCATGGCACCAATTCAGCTATGAAATTAGATAGATTTACACAGGAGGAACTACATATAGCAGAGTGAATCTAATTGGACACATCTAAAATGCGATAAAATTTATTGTTAGCGTTAACTTTTTCCTTCGTTTTATTTTTTGTGTTTCTTAAAATACATTTTATATATTCAGCCCGCATCCTGCTGCTCATATTGACTACATTATAGTCTATTATAGTGGGAAGACGAATTCAATTTTTCAATCAGTTTGTGAGACAAGCACAAATTCATTTTTAGCAACGAAGATCTTCATTTAATCAACCGTTTCATTGATTTTATTTTAGTTTTTCTTTTCTATTATCTTCTTTGTTATTCTTCCAAACATTTATCTAATAAAACCAAGAAAATAACAATGTATCTAAAAAAATAACAAATCGGTTATACAAAAATGAATGACAGAGTTTTAACAAAGTTAAATGAAAAGAATAAAAATATAAGATAAATTGTAAACTTTTACTCAATAAATTGTATTAATTTGACTTTGGGATCATTTCGTTGCCTTACATGTAGAGAAAAATCTCATTTAATCAGATTAAACGTACGTGCTAAAATTACAATTCCGTTTTTTTTTTCTTACCTTGACCTCTTGCATGGTCTTTCTTTTCGTTAGCATAATTACGTATAATTAAATGAGAATGTCTTTTTTCATATAATGTATCATTTGAAAGCGGATTGATTGATTAATAAAAACAAAGACAAAAACGTTTGGTTTAACCAAATTATTGAAATTTTTGAATTATTTTAAGATAACCATTTTTGTCATTTTGTATTAAAAAAAATTAAATACAAGTTGCGTTTTTTTCTTGTATAAAAGTTCAATTTGCTACTAATTTCATTTTTAAAAAATTATTACTGCAGGAAATTTAATAGAAATAAAATTTCTTTTGATCATGTTCGTTCAAAATTCGCTTTAAATATAATTACAAAAGAAAAATGAACAATTTTCAGGCAAAATATCAACGAACATAATGAATTTCAAGAGAAAACAACCAACGCTTTTTAGAAAAAAGAAACAATTAAAAAAAAAAAACAAGGGAGCACTTTTCCAACGTTTTCCGCATTTTAAGTATGAAAAACAAAACGTTCAGGAAATGTGTGAATACTTGAACAGTATAAAATTAAATTAAAGTTCTTTTAACTAATATTCACTTTAAATATATCATCGCTTTCTTTTTCTCTATATGAAACACTACCAGAACATACATCTTGTCATAATGAATTGACTGTCTGATAAATGCTCAGGTGTTAAGTTTCTCAATTAAATTATTATTTTATCGTCTAAATGACGGCATTTACGACGATGATGCACTGTATGTGAAGAGAAAGTTTGTTTTTCTTTTTCTTTCTTTTTTTTATGATTATTTGCTTTATTTTATGGATGATGTTTATTATTTACTCCTACATATTTATGTCACTCCTGCTGCTACTTGACAACGTGTGCGTTGACGCGTTACTGTTTGCAGTTGTCTCCGCATCCTCACTGATTATTTTTATTATTTCTGAAAAGAAGGGAGTGTAAATGTTCATAAAACGATCAAACGTAAATCTATTAAGGACGGCATATGAAAAACGAGAATGAATTGCATTCGTGTATAAAACGAATGACTTGACCGCATTTCAATGTGTTCAATTCCATGATTTTTCATAAATTTTTCGAGTTTTCCCGAAAATTTTCATCAATTTTCACTTTTCATGTTACTCACGACATTCCCCTAAACATTTTAAAATTTTTAAATTTTTCAAGATTTTCCGATTTTCCATGAATTTTCCGAGTTTTCCCGAAAATTTTCATCAATTTTCACTTTCCATGTTACTCGCGAGACTCCCCTGAACATTAAAAAATTTTGAAAATTTTCAAGATTTTCCGATTTTCCATGAATTTTCCGAGTTTTCCCGAAGTTTTCCACTAATTTTCATCGACAACATTTTCCAACGGATGAACACTCATTTAAATTTCCAACGGATAATTTTTTAAATATGCTGTCAAATCTGTCAATTGAAAAGAATTCGCCAAACCTGCTAATTCAAACAAAGTTAAAGTGGCACACCACAGACGGACACAGACAGACGGACGGACATCCTCACTGATTATTTTATTACAGGACGACATCACGAGCACAATACCGCATTTTTTTCAAAAAAATTGAAATGCGGTAAAAATTTCTATAAAATGATATTAATGTGACTCACGATTCGTTGAACCTCCACGATGACTGAACAAGAAATTACCAGGTCGTAAGGAGATGCATTTTCATTTACGCTCAGGTTGTCAATTAGTGCACTCGGCAAATGTAGAACAGGTATATTAAAATAGGTAGACTGTAAAATTTATATAAAGATTAATTTTTTCTCCATTTTAGCTTTCGTTATTTAATAATAGAAAATCCGACAACTTTAATATTTTACAGTCGTTTTAATTTATTTTCAAAGTGCTTTAATGGCAACTCAAAACAAAAAATTAATTTTTGCTGAAAGCATTAACGCTTGAATGTTGACCTAATTAGAAGTTATTTTGTTGCTCCATCGTTTATAACATTCTGAAAGAGAAAAAAACAAAAGAAAATACTTCACTACATCCACACAATCATGCTTATAGTTTGAATCTTTGATGGCGATAAGTGGTTGAAACAATGCCAAGAGCTGTTTTTACAAAACAAAAATGTTTTTCCCCCAAAGCTAAGCCAAACTTCACATGAACTTTACTTCTTTGGATTCTAGTTTTCGAACTAAAAGAAATTATTAAAAAATATTTCAGTGGCTATGCAATTTGTTACTATGCGAAAAATATTTTGGTGAGAAGTCATGACAGCTTTCGTTTATTTTGGTCTACATCATTTTGATCCTAAACATGAAAATAATTGTCAAAATGCTGCATTCGAGTCTCAAGAGGAATCAATAAGATACCTGCAAGAGTTATGTTTTTTTTTGTTTCGTAAACTTTGTCCATGATTATATAAAATACCAACTCGTTTCGACCGGTGTAAATTTCAATGATATTCTCCCCCGAACGAATTCACTGGTACTACTTTCAACGAAGCAAACACAGGAAATGAGTATTATTTTTGATTTATTGTTTAATATGAATCGCACGAAATTTATTGCTTGTTCCTGACTCGTTTATTTTCTGTGTTAATATACATATAAAAAAAATTTAAAAGGGATAAACAGAAAAATCTAATACAAACCCTAATAACTTTCATACATCAAAAAATGTGCAAAAAGTCGGAAATATTTGTAAGCGTTCTTAGAAATGAAATCTGATTTTTTTTTGAATGTTTGGACTATAAATTTTATTTTTTGTATGTAATTTACCATCATTCAACTGATTGAAAATGAGGTAATCCTAACATGAAAATGCTTTTTAAAAAATAATAATACGATACGAAAACATTAAATAAAAAAATCAAGCTAAAATACCTGCAAAGTTTATCATAGATATCGTTGAAAATTAATGTATTAATTGTTAGAAAAATTTATTAGATAGTTCAGGTACTAAAAAACATCGATATTTCAAAAAATGTCATCTGAACTTGAAATTGATGTGGAAGGTGGTTTGATGCGTGTTTCGGTCAATGAATTTTTGTCTGATGATTCATCGGATAAAGAAAAGGTAATTTGATAGAAACAACCGATGAGTACATTGACATAGATAATTTTACATTGTATTATAGCAGTGTGATGACTGCTCGAAAAATAATGAAAAAATCAAGAATTACAAAAAATTTAAGAAAATTATAGCGCTTTTCTTTCCTCCAACACCAAGGTATTAAACAATTTTGAGACTTACATTAAAGAAGATGTTCCTGAACTCATAGAAAATTCAATTATCCATCATGGCAACGTTTTCGACTTTTATCAATCTAATACTGTTGAACAGGTGGATTGAAAATTGAAATTTGGGGATACTAATGAACAAATTGGGGATGGTTTGTAAAAACATATATTAAAAATAAATACTATAAAATAAAAATATTCTTATAAAAAATCAGTAAAAAGGCATTATTGCTAATTTCTGAATATAAATTGTTCTTTTGAGAGTTTGAAATAAATAATTCGACTGCACAAAAAGAATACATTAATAAAAAAAATGGAAAAATTTATAGAAAAAATTGTTGCGTGAGAGAATTTTTCGACAAATTATTTTGTTTGAAACAAAAATATTATTATTGAGCCAGACCTTTTTTTGTTGTTTCGTAAGTTATATTTTTGTGTGAAAGAAATTCATAAGAAGTGAATAATAATGGACCACAAGCACATACGAGGAGTAAGTGGCATAATGTTCAATAAACGATTTAAATGACACCCAATAGACATTAAAACGGCACTTATATAACTTCCGTTTCACATTATTTTTTTTCGATGAAAAATCTCATCAATTCCTAATACTTATATGTACTGACTAATATTGGCGCAAGTGATTTAAATGTGATATAAAGTGATCCATCGCAGAACTCTCTGGTAATGTTATATAAATTATATTTGCTCAGCAAAATAGTTTTTTTTTTAAATTATGCGCCTTAACGATTTTTTTCTATTTTCAACTGCATTCAATTTACGTTTTAATTTATTTTTTAATTGAATTATGTAAGACGAATACAGACATCTTATAATTGTTGCGGCTAAGAAAGTAATTAACAATTTACAAGTAAATTTCATGAGCGTCCGTAGAAAAATACATAAAGTTATCGTTTAGAGAACCACTATTTATACCACGTGGTTTTTTAATTTTTTTAATCACGTGACCTAGCTTATCTTTAAACCACATGGTCTGAGAAATTTTCAAAGCGTCAAACCGTTAGAATCGCAATTTTTTCTTCGAAATGTGGTAAAAATACAAATTGAATTTGTATCAAGGAAAGTAGTTGGAAAAATCCATTATATTTCTATTAAAAAACTATCTCATTGTAATTAAAGCCATTCCCACCCTTTGTCCACACACGTAGGTATGCATATCACCATATTCATCAAACGCGACACACTCTTATTGAGTAAACATTTATGAATAAGTAATGTGAACATGAACATGCACAAGGTTTTTCACTGTTATTTTCATGCTTTTTGCATGAATATAAAAAAACTGACTCATATATTTTTATGACATGCAACGTGTCACGCTAAAACATCATCCATTCAAGTACAAAAATCTCGCTTTCTGGAATCGCTTTTGTGTTGTTTTGTACTCTACTTGAATTGTTTTATTTCAATTTTCCCGCTTTGACTTCTGTCGTGAAAATGGCGCAGAAGGGCTTTGTCAGAAGATACAATTTTCATAAATAATTGGACCGCTATTTATCTGCGACGTAAATCTAGACACAGTTTTGCGTGATTTTACGTACAAAATGTTTGTGTACAATTATTTTTTGTTTGCACTGGAGCTTATCAGGCTGGAGCCAATGAGACCATACGTATCAGAATCTATAATTATTTGTGTGCTGTGACAACCGATTTGTAATTTAGTGAATGTGGCTTTGCAGTACAACATATTGGAATTGCGACGTCCTAGGAGCCGTGATTTTAAACAAAATGTTTGAACAATTATTTTTTGTTTGCACTGGAACTTGGTCGAAACTGGAGCCAATGAGACCATACGTATCAGAATCTATAATTATTTGTGTGCTGTGACAACCGATTTGTAATTTAGTGAATGTGGCGCAGTAACATAAATTACGTCCTAGGAGCCGTAATGCAAACAAAAAGTGAAATAGAAACAATTTCTCTCTAACTTGGTCGAAACATAATGCGGTTCGACTGAAATAAGCACCAAAAGAGATGACACAACAATCGTCGCAAACAAAGGATAAGCACCCTTCAATACACACGCTTAGGCTTTGGTACAAAGTATTCTTCTTTCATCATCGCATTAAAATATTTTAAAGAATTCTTTGAACAATAAAGTTAGTAAGCAAACTTCTTGAACTTTTATACCAGTAATTTTCATTGCAAATACTCAAAGAAGTCATAAAAGTGAATGAACGTCGTCGAGTTGTTGGTACTTTTCGTTACACAATTTATTCCTTTTTTTCTAACCACACACAAACAAACGATTCTTTCGATGGTGATGTCACGTTTGAAGATCTCATTAATTAAAATTCATTATTAAGTTCTTATAAATTTTAAAAGTAACATTCATACCCTGAAAACTGTTTTAATTAAGAAAACTTTTGCGAAATAACGAGGAATATGCGATAACGAAATTCTGCGACAACGCTCTGAAATAAATAAATACAATATAATTACATTAAATTATTATAAATGTAAACAATTTCGGCGGCTTTTTGCGTTTCTACGATGATTTAGATACAAACTTTGCCACTTACTTACAACATGCAAGCATAAGAATGAAGCCAAGAGCCTTTTCTCTTTCAGCACCGGTAGTTAAACTATTAATTTTTTGTCACACTTTTATGTTTCAAGTACAAAATCACATCCGAACTAGAAATTATTATTATACATGAACCGCGCATAATTAACGTTCTTTATATTCAGAACTGTGTGCTTTCCACCAAGTCTCGCATTGCTCATAAATAAATTCTAAACTGTACCTATATAGTACTTATATTTTATGGATTTTGTGGCACAACTAATAACGAAAAAATATTATTAATAACGATCAACATGCAATCTAACAAAAAGGTGTAATTATTCGAGTGTAACAAAAAGTTAGAGGCACTGTTGAACGTTATACTTCAGCTCAAAATAGTGAAAAGGACTCCTTGTTATTAATTAACTTAGCACACTCCGATATTATTTAAAATACTGTTTTCACAAAAAAAAAACTCAAACTGTAAAGATCTTAAACTAAGTATAAATGTAAACTTATAAGCTTTTTCACTAATAAATATATATTTTCAAAATAGTCAATACATAATATTATTTAAAAAATATAATATAACAAATTAAATATAAAATTATATATTTTTTTTCTTTTAGGTAAGAACAAGAACAACCTGGAAACAGTCATTGAATAAATAACAACGATAAGTACGTTATTAATATATATAATATTTATTCATATAAAATAACAGTATAAAAATTACTTTTTTAATACAAATATTCTGGCAATCATTTTATCGTTCGAATACAATAAAAAAATTATAATATGTTATAACAAAATATAAAAAAAAAATTATAAATACAATAAAAATTAAAAATATATAATTATAAAAAATTATATTTTTTATAACAAAATGTATTCAAATCAAGTCAGTTATTTTGAAAAACTTAAATCATCCTATTCCTAAGATGATATGATAAAATAATTTTCTATCCAACGTTATTGTTTGTCAGTTTTGACATGACTCTTATTAAGCACGTACTTGGAAACATCAGTTCTATATGTTGAAAATATTTAACTAGATTGTTATTTTCCGTTACAAAATAAAACTTTAAATTGAATTTTGTAATCTCATTTTACATATTCATTTTGATTACTTTTCATTTTGGTTTTTCGCAATTGATATCCTGTTGTAAATCTCGCATTTTCATTCATTCCTTCCTTTTGAAGGACACAAATTAAAATGATTACAAAATACACAAAAATGTAAATACGGAAAAAATCTCCAATTTATAAAAAGGTCAATCTTTTAACTTTCTTGTGTTTTCGATTCTTTTCTATATACAAAAAAAAAAAATAAATCGTAAATTCCTACGCACACCATAACATAATTGAGACAAGCACAACAACGCGTATGTTTTTATGTTTTCATAAATTCAAGTATGTTTACATTTAAACAAAGAAAAAAAAATGTCAACTCAAGAAAATTCAGACCTGAATCCCTTTTCTTTCTTCCGAAAAACGTTACACATATTATCCATGTACTAATCCTCAATGCCCAAAATTCTAATATGTTTGTGTGTCCCGCAAACGGGTTCAATATACAAAACATAATATGAATTTATTATGAAAGGAGAATCGTTATGTTTAGTAACAAAGCAAGAAAAAAAAAGGTCTATACAATCTTTCATTTGCCTTGAAGATGTAAAATGTACTTCGCACGAGAAAAGAAGCAAGAAAGATCGATTCAGGTGAATGTGTACAAGTGAAACAAATTCATATTATAACTTTATCATTTCTGATATTTGTGTGTATGATATTTTTATTTAAAAAAAAAAGCGTAACACAAGAACCGAATGTTTGAGAAGAAACAAAGATCAATTTATACCGATTATTATCAGTTGAGAAAAGGTACCGAATGTTCTTATAAAAATATGCAGAAACATTTATGAAAAGGAAATGAAGGAAAATATGAAAGAATATTGTCGATCAGAGTATTGTTTCAATCCATTTTAGCGTTCATTTTTCCCTGTTTTGTAATTATATTTAATTCGCAGGTGATATTTTGTGCGACGAAATTTTGACGAAAATTTTGGATTAAGGTACATTTCATTTTTTATCAAGAATTTGTATTAAAAATCTAAATATAAGAATACTCACAAAAAACTATATGGGTATTGAAACAATAATAAAAAAAACTTGATTAAAAGCTATTTACTATATTATTATATGGATCAATTTCAATAAATTTACCTCAATAAAAGACCTGTGATATAGGTCGGTCTTGAAATTTTCTTGTCTGTAGCACAAGTTTTCCCATATAAATTTATATTGTTTTATCGGCATGAACAGTAAAATGTTTCATGGAAAACTTTTTGCATTTTATTTCACAAAATTACATTTGAATTTAGTGTCCTTCTAATAAAAATGTGTACCTCTCATGCTCTCCTGAAAAGTAAAAAAGTTTGAATTTAAAGAAGTTCAAGGAAATGTTATCAAAAAAATATTTACTTTCCAAAATAAAACAAAACTTTTTCAAGCTAGATTTGGCTTTTTTTAAAGTAAAATAAATTTTACATTAGTTTCAAAACAACTCCATCAATTTTTTCAATAGTAAAATTAAAACTTTTCAATGTTTTTCAAAAGTTATGTAAGAAAAACTACTTTTTTCAATACTTTCTTAATTATTATTAAATAAAATGAGTAAAATCACAAGAGTTTCTCCATCTTTATTCTACATAAAACTTAAATGGTAAAAAAAATTGAAAATCATTTTCTTTTGATATTATAATAACTTTAAATACACAGAATATTTCACCACCTACAAAAAAATTCTCTTAAATTTAATGTTTTGGTGTTAAAAGTAATTAAAAACGTTGAACAATATTCAGTTCTTTGTTCTACTATCTATTATATATACAAAAAATATTCAGTTTAATGACTTTTCATTTATCATTACACTTGGCTCCCCTAAAATACGACAAACGAGAGATTATTAAAAAACGTGGGGACACAAAATTTTTTGCACTTGACACACTTTAGCACTACACTTTACGCAGTCGTAAAATCCTTGTTTTTTTTGGCTGTCGCTCCCTTAATATATTATTCATTCATCTTTTTTCGTACTCAACCACGAAACTTAGAATACCGCCATAATAGCTTTCTAGATAAAATATTATCATTTTACCACTTTGTGTTAAGAGAATAATTAGGAATTTAAAAAGCGAGTATCTTAATAAACTTTAATGTTAACAACACTTTTAAAAAGAATACAAGTTTTAATGATCATCATAAAAACATCAAACGGTAATACTTCAAAACCACATCACATCCTTCCTTATCAATTAGATGACTCAATTTACATCGATGATAATACGTCGTTCCGTCGCAATGGTTGTCCTTGACCTCCAATTTGTACAAGTTTGCCGTTTAACATGAAAAACAAATCCTACTAGTACCTAATATTTATAGACCTCAAGGTTATTTCACGTTATAGATTACACTCAGGTGTTTGCACAAACAAATAAAAACAACATCGAGAAAGAAATGAAAACAAAAGAAGCTAAATGTTATTTGTGTTGCTAAGAAATCGTGTTTGGCTAAAAGACACATACAATTACGAGAAATTTTCTCGTGAATTTGGGCGCACTTACCTCGATATTCTGGTATTGACATTTTCATGGTATGTTTTGTAAAATTTTGTTTTATAAACTCATCAAGGATTTAAAGTGTATCGGAGAATGAACACGTGCACGTGAAATTCTTTCATCTTGCGCTCACAACAATACAAATGAGAATTGTTTTAGATAGTTCAGTGATATTAAATAAACGTGATGCACATATATCATGTAAAAAAAACCACGAATAAATTCAAATGCCAGAACACATTTTGAACTAAAAGAACTCTGCATGACTTGAATGTTGATATCTCAATCAAGGATGTGTATTAGGAAGATAAATTTTAGTCTTTCATGTGTTTCTTTTTTTTTCCAGCATATTAAAAAACACAACAATTCATCGTCATTTTTGCGTAAAAAATGTTGGCTAAAAAAAACTAAAAATAGCACGAATTAACAAGCGAGTCGGATTGTATTAGATGATTGTTATACAATTTCAGACAAAATGCAAAGTTAAGACTTTTTTCCTAAAATAAAAAAAAAATAATTGTTTTATATAACTTTAGAGTTTTAAAAATTTAAAATTCCTAACAGAAATTAATTACTATAAAAAATTAAATTTGTTGTGCCGAAAAATATTAAATAAAAATATATTGATGCACTTTGATTTGTTTTCTCTCATTTTTCATTAAAACTAACTTTTTAGGATAACAGTAATTGTGTAGGTAGTTTTTTTTAGCGAATTAAGTCTTGAAATATAAAAATTGGTCGGTTTTGAAATATTAAAAATGAATTGTCCATGTTAGAAACTCCAGACTCAGACACTTTTTTATTTTAATTTCTAAAAATAAGCCTATTGTGTGGAAAAAACAGAGTAGTATGTGAAACATGCCACAAAAATATAAAGCTGAATTTCATTCGATGTATCATATTTAAGAGCAACACCACCAAAAAAGAAACACAAATTCATAGCTGCAAAAAAAATCGATCAATAACATTCTGATGTGTATAACCTTACGTTTATCGCAACAGACTCTGAATAATAATAAAACAGAAAAAAATAACAATAACCGCGTGTGAATTGTTCACCTCACCTCAACATACAACACCCATGAGAACGCAGGAAAAAACTTATTCGAAACGGAAAATTAATATTATTAGTGGGGATTTGGCTGTATGCTGCTCTAAGTTGATTTACATTATTTATTGTTGTAATTCAACAGAAAAAAACAAGCAATTTGAATTAATTGGATTTATTGATCTAATAATTTATTTTATCTTCATTTGAATGTTTTCAAATAATTTCATTGCATATTAAGTTAGATTTATTTTCGTCAAAACAGTTTTAAAAAATATATATATTTCTCTACGTACACGTGAAAATATTTTTATCCTAAACAAATTATGTAAAAATAAAATCAATTTTCTAAAATGAAAAAAAAACAACCACGAACGCCAAGCATTCCAATCGTTGCTTATATTACAGCAATTAAAATAGAAAGGCACGAGTGTATATGTTTGTGAAAGACGTTAAATTAAATTGTTTTGGTCAATATTATGGATATACGTCGCACTTGTAGGGGGAAAACACCACATCGATTATTTTACAATAATAATAATTGACTCTCTAAGTGTAAGCATAGCTAAACGATGCCATGTCGAGTGTCATTAAGAGAAACCTTTTTTTTATTATTTTTAAATATTGATTACATGCGATAATTGATGTGTGGTAATGCAAGGGTGACACATACATGAAGTCGACATCACTTAATATTTTCAAACCGAAACGAAGACATACAAAAATAATACGTAACTTCATTTTTTGAAGGATCTGCTTCCATTTAATCTATTTACCATAAACAAATTTGTCAAATGCATTTCAAATACTTTCTTCTTATGTTTTATGTATAAAACAAAACAAAAGTTTTTTAAAAAATGTATTCATGAATTCACGATCGATTTTTCTTCGAAGTTTAAACTACGCCTTTATCATTGACAAATATGGCGAAAATGAGTATTTTTTAATATGATATATATAGAATGAGAGGAAAATGTTTAATTTGAAAAAAAGTCAACCATTCTTAAAAAATTGTTGAAAGAACAATGAGAAACTTAAACAAAGAATTTCGTATTCAAGACACGTTTATTATGCAAAATAAAGTATTTTTTGACTGCTAACAATATATTATCATAAAAGAAATGTGGTTCTGAACAATAAATAAAAAAACAAGAGTATTCTTTTGAAATTGCTGCTAATTGATGTATGAGTCATCCATAGCTGTTTAAACTACAATTTCAATTATTTTTAATTGTATAAAATAATAATTAATGCATTAAAAAGGATTATCTCTCCAACATTAATACTTTAAATTGGTTTTATATGAAAAACTGATTTATTTTTTTTGTTTATTTAAATATTTTTAACAATTATTTGCAAAAATAAATATTAAATACGATGCGACAATTATTCGTTCAAAAATAAAATTCAAGGAATCAACAAAGTCTGGTTTATTTGAATGCTAAACTTAAGATGATATAAAATCGATATTTATTGGTTTTACTCAAAAAGAAGTAGTAAAGCGCGTATATGAGTGTATTGTATAAACATAAATAAAATTGTTTGTCTACTCTTTTTATTCAGTTTCTGAAGTATATATTGTGTTGTTGTATTATATATTAGAGTAAATACATAAATAAATAAAAAGAAAGGATGTATAATCTATTCAAACACACACGAAATGAGACGTGAAATTGCTTTGAAATAATATTTATTTCATCGTCTTAGTTTATTTAAGCGTAAGTGAAAATCCCTGGGGATGCTAACAACAAAAAAATTAGGGATGGATTTACAGTTTTTAAAATTTTTATGGAAGATTAATCGAGTAAACTAACCAATATTGTGTTTTTGAATACTTTTAATTGAATCAAAAGCTTTGTTCGTTGCTAAAAATTAAAGCACAAAAATATTACGATTTTTTATGTCTTTGCAATTCTTTTCTTGAGAAATATCTAATTTTTCGGTTCGTCCGTTCCTTACCGTTATAATCTCACATCTCTAGATAGTAATAAACTCAGCATATAATCTATTCAAAATACCAGAGATTTGCGAAAAGATCGTAAAAATGATGTGAAATAATTTTCTTTATTCCATCGCTCAGCCAAGTTGATTTTATTTTTCATTTTGACATTACGACATAATGATAAACTTTTATGTATTTTGACACTCATTTTTTTTTTCATTTTAATTTGTCCGTGGCATACAACATGAATAATGTACATAAATATAAAGGACACATTAAAATATCTGCGAATATTTTGGGTGGTTGTAATATTTCCATATTGGATGCGTGATGACATTTTTTTCATCCTTGATTTCGGTCATAAAACAAATTTTTGGCCATATTGTACAACAACCTTGGCGTCATCAATCGTTTTGCTTGTCTCGTTGTAAATGTCAAGTCGAAATGAAATTATTGCTATTGTTGTTATTTTCCACCGAGATAAGTGGATGTCAGCCAAATTAAAATGCAAATAACACCATTTATTGGACACGTGTTTAGCTTATTTATCAACAAGTGACCAATAGTGTTTTGTTTGACGAACGTAATAAAGAACAAAATTGGTTTTCATAAAATCATATCGATGTCAATTACAGAAACATCATTGTGTTTATGTAAATATTTCAAAACAAAGGGACCAAAAATAGCTGTCCAAATGACAATTTTAACATGAATTCGAAAAAAAATTAACAGTACCTATTAAAATTGTTTGTGAACGATGACAATAATCAACAGTCTAGAAAAAAAATAATACAAAAAATATTTAGTAAAGTTTATAAAATAAAAAATAGAAAAGCTGTATACGGATTTTAGACATTTTTTAGTGCATTTGGGTATATAAAAGTACCTCTTTGACATACCCGATCTCACTAAAAATGCATAGAAACACTTTGGTTCGTTGTAGAATTTTAAATTTAGGTTTTTTGGATAACAAATAAATAACACAAAACCATCAAAAATTCTCATACCATTTTTTTTCGATGAAATGCAGAAATCGGGTGATGTGGTTATTCCAATAAATTAAATTCATTTCAAAAACTTGACTATAAGGCGCCATCCATTTACGGCGTCGGATAAAAATGGACATTTTTTGACCCCCACCCCCCCTATAATCGGAAACCGTCGGAATTTAAAAACCCCCCCCTAATTTACGACGTACTTTTTGGCCAAATATACCCCCCCCTAACAAGAAAAATTGTTTAAAATGTAGCTCAAATTTAAATAGAAATTTGGGAAAAATTGTACATGTTTACTCTGTAAATTACAAAACAAAACAAAAAAGTTTGAAGCGCTTAAATATTTCTGAAAAACTGAGACAAAAAATCTTAACTATAGAGAATTTGTACGACGTCGTATTTTCCTTTTATCCCCCCTCCCCCTACGTCGAAATCCATCGGAAACTCATGTACCCCCACCCCCCCTCAAACTTCCGACGCCGTAAATGGATGGCGCCATAACAGAATATTCGGTTACATTAAAAAAAAATTAAATAAAAATTTAATTTTTTTTTTTAATTTAATCTTATTTTTACCTAAAATATTCTTTGTTTGAAATATTTTAAAATATATGATCAAAAATTAAACATCACTGATGTTTGTCTGTATTACGACAAAAACTTATGATTTTTAAAAATTAAAAATGTGATGCAGATATCTAACATAAAATAATTTCAAAAGCATACGAATTATTTCTGAATAAAGCAAATAAACCTAATGAAACTCACAAATAAAATCCAGTCTACTCTAACATTAAATTGTATGCATTAAATTCTCATTTTAGCATTTTTTTTATTGAAGATATTGTTTTATTTTGCTTGAAATGGCCTTGATTAGCTATAAGCAACCTTTAATTCTAAGTTAACAAAAAAATAATATAATTCTTTTCTTAGCGATTATCCTTGAATGAAAATTTATTTTAATCCAATTTTAATCCCTGGCACGCAATATTCTTACAATTTTCATAAATATTTAAAATGACAAGTTCCAGAACAATACATATAATTTTTTTTACAAAACAACCGTGTTAGAGATACCTCCAGAATGTAAACTATACATTTATTTTATACACAGACATTAAATTGTCAAGTCAGCATCAAAATTTCTTGCGAGTTATTTATATTGAAAGTTTGTACGATAACACTCCGTTGACGTAGCTTTAATTATTCATGTGTTGAATTATTGTCTGTTTTCAGTGTCACTTTTCATTATATTATATTTACAGAATTTTCCGACAAGAAATTGAAAAGAAGCGGAACAAGTGATATGCTAGTTTACTTCGGCTTACTTAGTTGACGAAAAGAAAATACGAATAACATAATAACAATAAAACCAACCAACATTATATAAATTGAGTAAATAACACTAAAATTTTATGGAGTGTTTTTTATGTTACTCACATTTTGAGCGTATGACACAAATGAAGAAAAAAAAGTGAACATCGAAACGGAAGTTCATCTGCAGTAAGACTTTAATATCGCGGCATGACACTTCTAAATATATTTCATCATCTCAACATTCGTGTGTCGTTGGTTGAAAGCAAAATGTACACTTTTTTTACTGTCAGAACAGACCTCAGCCTTGGTACATGTTGCTGTTGGTGTTCCAACAACATTTTAAACTGACATGGTTGCAAAACAAGAGAAAATAGTGTTTTTTCCACTTTTCTTTTGTGTGTTTACTTTGGTTGGGTGAACCTCAAAGTGTCTCTGAGTAGAGCGAAAATGGTCCGCAACAAATTCTCACGTATTTGAACAGCCTAACAATAAATAACATAGCTCGCGTAACTTATTTTCTTAACAACAGCATTCTTAATGCTTATTATTTGATGCCTAGTACATTCTACACGAAATAATGTGAATAATTTTCTCATTGAAAGGAGAATTTGCGTCTATTTTTTTTTAAATGTGAAGGTTGTAATTCACTCATTCCATGTTTTAACAAAAACAAATTTGTTTGTTTAAAGTCTCGTGAACTTTCTTTATAAAAAATTATGTTGTTGAAACGTATTTTAAAATAATTATTGTTGAAACTCATTTTCCTTCATAAAATATTTTTTTTAATAATAAATTTTAAGAAATAAAATTAAACATGATTTGATTTTTAATTGTAATTCATTTTTTCGTTTACTTTCAGGCACTTCACACCTTCGCAAGGAACAAAAACCCTCATATTTTGAGTTTTTCGTGTTAACGTAAACAAGCAATATGATTGATCCAAGCTCATCCGAAGAGGAAGATGATGATGGAACAGTTGCCCGTCCACCAACCAAGCCTCCACACATGCAAGCGGGCCACAAAGGTCCACCAGCAGGAGTCCGTATCGAGCATGCAAACGGTCATGGGCCACACCATGCATCGCCAATGCGTCATCCCGGTGCGGAAATGGCCAAAAGTCATCCGACGCATCCCAATCGGGACACGTCACTTCGCAAGGATAATGTACAAAGTGATTCTAGTGGTAGCTTAGCACCGGGACCTTCATTACCTCGCACGCCATCGCCATCAAGTACATTGTCACAGGATACTGCAGATGTTGGAGGTGCTTCTGCCGTTTCGCAACGACATGGGTCATTTGCGCGATCCAATTCTCCAACTCCATCAATGACAAGCGATAAAAATGAAGTTCAAGATCCACATGTAAGTATAAATCTCATCTTTAATTCAAATCAAAACTTATTTTCATACCTACCGTACCACAGAAAATTTAAGTTTTGAAAAAGTTGTGAATACAATTTATTTGTAAACAAAATCTTGACAAAGGATTGACATCCCTAAAAGAGGTATGAAAATCTGATGACTAGATAAAAACTATTCATACGCGAGTCCTTTTAAACTTGCTAAACATGAAAATTTACAACTTTGTGATTTAACACTACATAATATATTTTCTTCTCTTGACAAACAAAAAAAAATCGTACACACGTTCAAAGCCACAATACGCAAGGGTGACAACCATGGTTATCTAGCACTATGGGATACTAAGCAAACAAACATAAACTAAGTGGTTTCTAATGAAGAAATATCTTAACTCACTAATTTAAAAAAAAACTCATTGAAAACCTAAATTTCATCTGTTAACTCATTCCATGAAAATTTGTTTCGTTAAATCAAAACAACGGTTTTTTTTATATTTAAGATACTCCAACGAAAGAAAATTAAAACTTTCCTCATTAACCATCTCCTGACACTGTCACGCTGTCTATACTAATAATAATAATTTATACGAGAGGCATTAATTAGATTTTTAATTGGGTAACTTCTTCAAAAGTCATTGAAGTTTTTCATGTGGCGTTTCCAAAAATCAAAAAGTACTAAACTTTTTTTTTTAGACAGAAAATAATAAAAGCAAAAAATATTGAGATTGATAAAAAAAAATAAAGGATGAGTTTATTTCAAGCTAAAAGCTTGTGAACAAAGAAACAAGATTCCACGTATTTGACTTACTTAAGATAGCATGAAATAACACAAAATTAGCATGCTCAAAATTTTATCAGAACACAAAACGCACATATGAAATTAGTTGCCGTCAACGAACACACAAGAGAATTGTCATGAAAGAGAAGTAAAATTCAAACGTTTAGCTTATTTTCGCCATGTAATGTGCACTGCTGTATTTAAATGTAGCGAAAAATAAATTTAAATGCTCTTGTCTCCTTGTCACAAAGTATGTGAGACGGTGTGCTTACTTCTTTGCTGATTTTTTGTGTTGTTTGTAAATGTCAACATAACAATAGTAAAATGAAAACGACAAAGTATTTAAAAATGTGAAAATGAATATTTTTTTCTATTTAATTCTTAATTATATGAAACGTCTGCGTGAAGGATTAACCAAAATTTTATAAAATATTATTTATTAGGCAACTTTAATGGATTTTTTAAATTTAAAAAAAAAATCTGATTTAGCTTTAAAAGTTTAGAATAAAACATTAATCGATCTTTTTAAAATACATTTATCAAATTTTTCTTAAATTTTAACTTAAATTTTGTTTAAATTTGAAAGTAACCTAAACAAAAAATTAATTTATTGTAAAAAAAATTATTCATAACAGTCAACATCGTTAAAAATGGTATATGAAAAATTAAATAATATTTGTTTTTGATCCCCCATCAAAAATACCTTAATGCGAAACAAAAATATTTTTTAAAAATTATGTTAAATTATTCGCAGTTTAGAATCATTTCATACTTTATTTTAAACTTGAACGCGAAACAAACAACAACTTCACTTTTGATCAGTACTCAACAATAAATTTCTTCTAAAAGCATGAGTTGAGTTATTGAAGAGAATAACAAATATTATTTTTATTTATTTCCATTTTTGTACAATTTTTTTTTTCATGTTTTTTCCTTGTCCTTGCTCAATGTACGTGGCTCTTAATGAATAAACGTTTCACCATTGTGTGTTGACAACATCTGTCACACAAATACATACATACAAAGTGGTTTATGTAAAAAGTAATAAAATGCAGAAAAGTTTATTTTGCCATGACATCAATACAAATAATGGTACAGAAAAAAGTACTTGTGATGAGATAACAATTTTTATTCGACAATATGACCATTATACTCATTATAGTCATTTTTTACTTTCACTTTACTTAAAGTGTTATATTTTTCCAGTTTATTTAAAAAGGGAAAATAAGGATCATTTTTTTCTATATTCAGTAGTGCCATTTAATTAAAATAAAAAGGTAGAAGTCATGATGTGCGTGACAAATGATAGTGATGTTGAGTTTAACATGAAGGACCAGGCGTTTCCATTCTCTTTATTATTTAACAACACATAATTCGCAATCAAGATATGTCTATTTAACATAGTTAATTTCCTTTCGCTAATTATTTATCTCTCTTACCTCATCTCCCTTTTACTATCAAAATTTATTTGAACATCTATAAGCCATTTAATAAGCAGGATTTAAGTTTTTTTTTCTGTATATTTTTAAAAAATCACTAAAACATAATTTTAAAATTATAAAAACTTAAAAAAACTCGTTCATCTTAAAAAAATAAAAGTATTTCAAAACCTATAAAGAATACATAATTTACATGATTTTGACGAAAATAACAAGGAACGTGATACATTATAAGTTTAGTTTAAATGTTATCATAAGTTTAATTTTTACCGCATTTCAATTTTTTTGAAAAAAATGCGGTATTGTGCTCGTGATGTCGTCCGTCCGTCCGTCCGTCCGTCCGTCCGTCTGTGTGGTGTGACTTTCCTTTGTTTGAATTAGCAGGTTTCGAATTCTTACTATTTAAAAAAATTATCCGTTGGAAATTTCAAGATATGTCTCCATTGGAAAACATAAAATTTGGAAAACTTCAGGCTCGAAAAATTTATCGGAAAATCTTGAAAAATTTCATTCTAAAATGTTTACTATCAAAAGTGAAAAATTGAAAATTTGAACGGAACATCTATAAGCCATTTAATAAGCGGGATTTAAGTATTTTTTGTATATTTAAAAAAAACACTAAAACATAATTTTAAAATTATAAAAACTTAAAAAAACTCGTTCATACATAATTTACATGATTTTGACGAAAATAACAAGGAACGTGATACATTATAAGTTTAGTTTAAATGTTATCATAAGTTTAATTTTCTTTTACTTCTTTGGTTAAAATATACTATTAAACTTAAAAAAATAAATATTATATTGACAGTTCATACATTTCCCAATTGTCGACAAAAGTGATATTCCGCATTAATTTTTCAACCATTCAAAATATAGTTATAAATAAATTGCTCCCAAATGTGCAACAGAATTGATGTCATCAAATTAATACTGACATGCAACAAAAATAAATAATAATTTAAAGGTTAATCAATCGATAATTACTGTGTGGACGATTGTGCATTCAAGCAATTATTTTAAAAGGATTTTAATTGAGACCATAATATCATTAAGTTATTTTTAAATCAAATTGATTGACTCTATGCAGAAATTATTCAAGAAAAATTTATTTTTTTAAAATCATACTCGAACGGAAAAAGGATAATTTTGACTAAACAAAGCAGATTACTAAAAAGTTGTTTAACGCAAGAGAAACAATATATGATTTGAACTTATATACCTTCATATATAATTTACACAGCTCTATGACATGTTTAATGTAATTTTTTTATGAATATTTATGATTTTGTTCGCAATTCAAGTCATATTTCAATATTATTTTCGTATTAAAATAGAAACAACAAGAACTAACAATAATAATCACCTTTATCCACTTTTATATGAGCAAGGGCATTGTAGAATAGACGCTCAGGTAATAATAACACAAGTGCAATTATAGTATTTTATTCGCAGTTTTGCCATACATACTGAGACATGCGAAATAAAATAATGCGAAACTTTGTTTTTATGGGTTTATGCCTGGATAAAAGCTCTCATTTGTATGAATTAGAAATGTTTGTGCTTGTTTTTGCTCAGTATTTTTACTTTAATTGACGTAAAAGTGATGAAATGTGTTTTGTTGAGTGTGTCTCTTTTTTCTATGTAATGAAGAATAATAATGAAACAGTTTGCATGTTTGAGCTTTGTTTATGCGAAGGACACAATAAGAGGTAAATAAGTCTTCATTAGAGTTGAATTCCTCTGTGGCACGATGTAGGTGTGAAAAACCAAAATTTACAGAGTTTTACTTACCTTTATTTTCGAATTTTCTTTGCAGGAAACGCAAGAACGCGCGGAAGAAGATCGCAAACGGCGTATTCAGTTGTATGTCTTTGTGACACGTTGCATTACATATCCCTTTAACGCAAAACAGCCGACGGACATGACGAAACGCCAATTGAAAATAACCAAACAGCAATTAGACACAATCATAGGTAGATTCGTATCGTTTTTGAAGGGCGAAACTAACATAATGGCGGATGAAGCCTTTCAAAATGCGGTACAAAGTTATCATGATGTCTTTCTGAAATCGGAACGCGTGGTACGCATGGTGCAGTCCGGATGTTGTACGCAGCACGATTTCCGCGAAGTCTTTAAAAACAACATTGAGAAACGAGTGAGATCACTGCCGGAAATTGATGGATTGAGCAAGGAAACAGTTTTGACCTCTTGGATGGCTAAATTCGATTGCATTCTTAAAGGAACAGGTACATATGAATTGAAAAAAAAAATATTTTTGATTCTAAATGTTTTTTTTTTTGCAGGCGATGAAGAAACAAAACGTCCTACAAGAATGCAACAGCCACTAAATAGTGAATCCATTCTGACTAAAGAACAATTGTATGACATGTTCCAGCAAATTTTAGGGGTCAAAAAATTCGAACATCAAATTCTCTTTAATGCACTGATGGTAAGTCCTTTTTTATTTGTTAATCAGTGGAAACGAGCCAATAAAAAGATCGAAAGAGAATATTCATTCACACAATAAAGTACATATATGAAGCTAATCACAATATGTATTCTTTAATGAAAATGAACATCAATTTCTTCTCTCAAATATCTCAGCTAGAGCAGAAAAGAGAGAAATATCCTCTGCAAAAAATAAATAAACAAGAAAATCTGACTGGATTCGTTTTAGTGAATGAACGTGGTGGAATATGCGCTGTAGAGTCCTTGCTCACGTTGACAATATTCCTGTCTCTCTTCAGAAATGTCAAAATTGTGTGTATTTATGTTTTGTTTTTGACTTTCTACGGTTCTTTCCAAACATCGGTGTTTCCATAGCCACCTTTCTCTGTGCTCATGTGGAACATAACGTATTCATCATTGTTTTTCTTTTGCCTTCTAGCTTGACTCTGCGGACGAGCAGGCTGCCGCTATCAGACGAGAACTAGATGGACGGATGCAGAGAGTGTCTGAGATGGAGCGCAACCGAAAACTGATGCCAAAGTTCGTGCTGAAGGAAATGGAGTCACTCTACATCGAGGAGCTGAAGTCATCCATCAATTTGCTTATGGCAAATCTGGAATCATTACCGGTATCAAAAGGTCTAGATTCTAAACATGGACTTCTTAAAATCAAACGTTATAATCACAACAGGTATCACAAATAAGATTAATTAAGCGAGAGTCCAAACGCAACAGTGTTTTTAACAAATTCAGATCCCAGGGATCTTTAGCAAAGATAGAGGGGGATTCGGCAGACGGCGATACGCACCTCACAAAGCAAGATGTTGTTCTAACATTTAGTTTAGAGGTGGTGGTGATGGAGGTAAAGGGTTTAAAATCGCTCGCACCGAATCGCATTGTCTACTGTACAATGGAATTGGAAAAGGGAGAAAAGCTACAAACGGATCAGGCGGAGGCATCGAAACCAATGTATATTGTGTTTTTATTTAAATAATCATTTTTTTTTTCTTTAAACATTTTTTTATTTAAACTAACTTTTCGAATTCCGATGAATTAGGTGGGACACACAAGGAGACTTTACCACAACGCATCCACTTCCAGTATTAAAGGTTAAATGTTACACGGAAAATCCGGGAATGTTAGCTCTTGAGGATAAAGAGCTAGGAAAAGTGTTGCTGAGACCGACGCCGTCTGTCAATAAAGTATAGTCTCGGCTTTCTTTTCCTCCCTTCCTCTTATCTTAAAAAGCCAATTTTTTCTTGTCGCAGGGCCCAGAGTGGCATAAAATGACCGTGCCAAAAAGTCTTCCGGACCAAGACTTACGCATCAAGATTGCTTGTCGCATGGACAAACCGCTCAATATGAAACATTGTGGATTTTTGTATGCGATCGGGAAATCTTGCTGGAAAAAATGGAAACGACGATTTTATGTGCTCGTCCAGGTCTCGCAATACACATTTGCCATGTGCTCCTATAAAGAAGTCAAATCTGAGCCGTCAGAAATGATGCAACTCGATGGTTATACTGTGGATTATATTGAACAAGCAAGTGGTGCGTTACATTAATTTTATTAATCTCGGACAATAGCAAATTTTCACGTGAATATTTTCCGTAAATATACAGCTAGCCTTATGTTTGGTGTTGATTTGGATGGTGGAAAGTACTTTATAAATGCCGTCCGTGAAGGTGAGACCGTTTTGTTCGCATGTGATGACGAAAATGAATGTAGCTTATGGGTAATGGCACTATATCGAGCCACGGGTCAATCACACAAACCCACGCCACCCGTCTCACAAAATTCTGCCTTTGCCAAAGTCGCAGGTGATGATAAAGCTAAGAAGCATGGCATGGAGGAATTCGTTACCGCTGATCCTTGTACATATGATCACGCATCATTATTCAAATTGTTACAAAATGCCACATTAGATTATAGGTTGAATGATCCGTATGCCTCTTTGGTTCGTATTATTGTATTTTGATTTGTATTTCAAAACATATAAAATTAAAATTTTTCCATTTTCTTCACAGGGCTGGTTTAGTCCGGGGCAAGTATTCGTTTTGGACGAATACTGTGCAAGATATGGCGTCCGCGGATGTTACCGTCACATTTGTTATCTTTCTGATTTACTGGATCGCGCCGAGAAAAACAACATGATAGATCCTACTTTAATTCATTTCTCATTTGCATTCTGTGCTAGTCATGTACATGGAAATCGGCAAGTCTTTTAATTTCTTTTTTTATATCAAACTCTACAATACAATTTAATTTTGCTCGACAGTCCTGATGGTGTTGGTAGTATAACTCACGAGGAAAAGGAGAAATTCCAAGAAATAAAGGAACGATTACGTGTCTTATTAGAATATCAAATAACTAATTTTAGGTAAAAAAATCTTTTGAATGAACGTTTTTCGTATTTGTTTAACTCTAATTTTTAATTATTTTAGATTTTGTTTCCCATTTGGAAGACCAGAAGGTGCTTTAAAAGCAACGCTCTCTCTATTGGAGCGTGTTCTCATGAAGGATATATGTTCACCTGTCCCCCCGGAAGAAGTTAGGTCGACGATTAAAAAAAGTCTAGAAACAGCGGCCTTAGTTAACTATACAAAATTATCTGGTGAAGCAAAAATTGAGGGTGAGCTGCTACAAAACTTTATTTTCTATTTTTTTGTATTCCATTCTTCGATTTTTACGTTAACAGAGGATTTGCGCGGTGATCATGATGTCCCTCCGGCTAAAAAGCTCGAAGATTTAATCCATTTAGCCGAACTTTGTGTGGATCTATTGCAACAAAATGACGAACATTACGCAGAGGTACTTTATTACTTTTATTTTCTACGGTTTATACAATCTCAAACAAATTTACACACAAAAAGTGTTACATAAAAAGTGTCAATATAATATTTTAATCATATTATTATATTACTATCAATGTGTCCCTTAAACAATATGAAATATGAATGTTTTTTTTAAATTTGAATTAATATATGCCTCACGTAAAACTTAACCTCTTATATATAATTGTCACCTCTGTCTAAGACTTTATATTGATGTCGTCTCTATCCTCTCATCCTACTCCTAATTTTTTTTCTTAAGTTATCTTTTCAAACTAAGTGTGAACTTTATTTTGCGTAATTTGTATTGTTGTCTGTCGCTCTTGATAGTAACTTTCTTGTCGGGCATTTAATGAGCAAAAGTTAAAAAAGGATGACAATTTGAAATAAATTTGGATAAATTATATCATGCACAAATCACGACTTTTCTCAATATTTAGAAAAATCTACAAAGAAAAATCTTACTATATTCTTTATTCACATCCAGATTCAAAGTATGAGGAATGACGCGAATAACGTAAGTTTTTTTCAACTCTCTCTCTACTACTACTCTGTATTCTACATCTGTTTTTCTTTGAATAAAAATCGTTTGAAAAATAATACAAACCGTAGAGCACACAAACTCAGTTCACTTACTGCTACTGTATTTAATTTGAGTTGTTTTATTTTACTTATATTAATAAAATATAATAGAATTGTTCGAAATTAAAAAAAAAATACATTAGGCAAGTTTCTTTTGTAATTTTTATTGTTAGATTTTTAATTAATATTTATAAAAAAATTTTGATACTTTTGTATCAGACAATTTAATAGTACATTTATGCATTTCACTTGAATTTTTATATATTTTTTAAAAGCTTACAAGTGTCGCGTAGAGTCTTACACACCTATATAGAGTACTCATTTGAGAAAAGTAATGATTTTGTTTAAATAAGTTGCTAAAGTAGTGTTGCTTTTTTAAAAAAAAATAAATTCTGTAATAAAAAAAATCAAATGTTTATTATTTGATAACGAAAAATGTTTTCGTCTGACATAGAATAAAAGTAGAGTGCTTTTAGTTTTTGTTTCACATATTTTTATTCTTTGTTAAAACATTCAAAAGAACTCCGTTTCTAGGGCAAAAAAGAGAATAATTGTAAAAGGTGATGCATGTAACTAATTAAAATGAATTTATTAAAATATTTAAAATTTTTATTTAGTTTCTGTTCAACAGTTTTTCTTTCTTCTTACTGTCCTAATGGCGATTCTTTACTATACAAACACAACGTCCATTAAGATAAAATATATACCATAAAAGTTTTCAGATGACAGATGTGAATGAAGAATTCAAAATATATGAAAGGGACAAGATAAAAAAGTTAAATTGGAACTTATCATGATTTCTGAGGTTTTTTTGGAAAATCTTTATTTTTGAAAATATACTTGTTGTTTTAAGCACGTGTTGTTTTCCTCAATAATTACTATTTTTTTTTAACTATTATTATTTTTCTATAGCATCAAATTTTATTTTAAAATTTTTATTTTAATTTAATCAAACTAAAATTTGTTATAAAGTTACTTGTATATGGCATGTTTTTATTTTGAATGCATTGCGCTTTCGTTTGCAGTAAAATAGATAAAAACAAATTCACACAACTAAAAATGTATAATATAAATTCAAAACGAAAACATCGATAAATTTTTCAGGCCTTTGCTTGGTTTAGCGACTTAATAGTAGAGCATGCAGAAATATTTTGGTCATTGTTTGCTGTTGACATGGATCGTATATTGGCCGAACAGCCTCCAGATACGTGGGACTCGTTTCCACTGTTCCAAATATTAAACGATTATTTGCGAACCGATGGTCAGTAAAGTTTTTATTTTTGAATTTCCTTTTAATAAAATTTTTGTTTTTTATTTTTTTTAGATAATCTTAAAAATGGACGTTTTCACGCCCATTTACGAGATTGTTTTGCACCATTAGTTGTACGGTATGTTGACTTGATGGAGTCATCTATCGCACAATCGATACACAAAGGTTTTGAAAAGGAGCGTTGGGAGAGTAAAGGGTAAGTATCTCAAGATTTTCCAAAATCATGGTTTTGAAATATTTTTTTTTTATCATTTTGCAGAAACGGTTGCGCCACTTCAGAAGATCTCTTTTGGAAATTAGACGCATTACAGTCTTTCATACGTGATTTACACTGGCCAGATGCCGAATTCCGAACACACTTAGAGCAAAGACTTAAGATGATGGCTAGCGACATGATCGATTCGTGTATCCAGCGCACCGATGGCTCATTTCAGAGTTGGTTGAAAAAGACAGGGGTCCCATTTATATCCACAGACTACATTGTACCCACAGAAATGTGTGCAATGGTCAATGTGATGTTAGATGCCAAAAATCAATCATTTAAACTTTGTTCGGTTGAAGGAATAGATTTGGTAAATTTGTTTGTTTCTTAAGATTTTAATTTTTTTTTATTGATTTATAATTTTTTCAGTATCAATTCCATGCAAAAATCGACAAACTGATTGATACGACAATGAATTCTATGACTGAGGGGTTAATTCATAAGTTGATGAGTGTGTTAGAAGGATCATTATCTAAATTAGGACGATATGATGAAGGAAGTCTGATTGGTTCACTTATGAGTTTTGCGGTAAGTTAAAAAAATTTTATTATTAAATTTATAATTTATTATTTATTTATTTATTATTTAATAAATAATTTAAGTTTATTATTAAATTAATCTAAATTTATTAATTTTTTTTTTAATTTTTTTCTCATTTTTTTTTTTAGAATGTATCTGGGTCTGGCAAAGATGTTGGTCAAAGTTACGTTAGTTTCATGCGTAACAATATGGACCAGATTCGCGGAAAGATAACAGATGAACTATGGATTTTGACATTCTTCGAAAACTGGTATGCTCAACAAATAAATATGCTGTGTAACTGGCTTTCTGAGCGAATGGACCACGGCCTGCATTACTATCAATGTGCAGCACTCTCACATATCGTTAAAGTAAGTTACCATATCGCTTGTTAATTCGCAATGAATATTTATGCAAAAACATTTTTTTACAGAAAATTTATTCAGATTTTGAGTTACAAGGTGTCATGGAGGACAAACTAAACTCCAAAGCGTATCAAACGGTGGCCAATCGAATGCAAGCTGAAGAGGCAACTTGTCAAATGTCCATGCCTGAAGGAGATGATGATGGAGAGTAAGTGGAAATTTAACTTTTAGTAGAATATGATCTTTTGTTTTAAATGTTCCGCTCATTAAATCCTTTAATCTATCTTCTATCTATACTATTTACCTGTAATATGACTCAGCTACACCTATTTTCTTCTTGTTTTTACCTCCCTTCTTTTCTCGTTTTTATAATACAAACAAAAAAACTCAAACAAACCACACATTATCTTATAAACACAATAAATTAAGTGACAGAGAGCCTAGAGAAGTAGGAGAAGAAGATGAAGAAGGAGAAGAGTATGTACCAAATACAAAAGAAGAAAAAAAAATGAGAATGCTCTGATTTGCCATTTGATTTAATTGCCTCTTCAATCATTCTTAATTAATAAATTGTTTTAATTAAGATCGATATAAGCCACACAAAACATTCACATGCAGGCTCAAAAAATACATCAATCTTGAGTTTCGTCTGAATGTTAGTGGCCAGTCTCGACTCTTCTTGTAAAACAAAACTTTTGTCTCTATTCAAAGTATCCATGCCTTCACAGTAGCTTGGATAAAACTTTTCCACTCATAGAGTTTTCTTTAAGAAATTTTAATTTATTCTGTAATTTTTTTATAGATAAATAAAATTTCAAATTTAGCTTTAATCGTACTACTTAGAACAGAGTGACACAAATGAACCGAACAAAAATACCTACTTTTTATATTAGAAACAAATCATTTAAAACTCATTATACATAAATCTGATAACATCATGCATTTTTCGTAATAAAATATTTCGTTTGTGTGCTTAGTTGCACATAAAGCGCTAAATGTCAAACAAATACGAACATTGTTTGTCATTTCTCGCTTTTTAGCTATTTTTGTATAGTTTAGTTCGAAATTTAAATACAACATATACTATCAATTCTTATTATTTAAATTTTTTTGCTTTTGTTACTGAGTTGTTGAGTTACTTGTACTGCATTAAAGTTTGTTTTGTTAACTTTTTACTAAAATTAACTCTTTTAATTTAGCTTTGCAAACGGAGAAGATGAAGCAGCCAAGCCAAAAATCAAGATAATGGAAAAGATCAGCGGAGAAGATGGCAATGTTTTATCAAATGTAGGAAATTTGGTCAAAGGATCTGTAGGAAATGTCCTTGGCAAAGGTCTTGGTGGATTAGGTGGACTGGGCAAACTTGGTGGTGGCAGTTGGTTCTAATATTTAGCAAAATTTGTGATTCAAAAAACTACATCCTTAACCGTGTTCTTCTTCTATTGCTATTATTACCATCTCTATTTCTCTAAAATAATAAGAGTAGAAATAATTATAATAGTACGATTATTCCGACTCACAATAATATCGATCAGATGATATAATTGATAACGAAAAAAATTGAAACATACTAAAAGAAGCATATCTTGCCCAAATTAATAAACTAAACTCACAAAATCCACCACAAAGCCACTTAAATGTAGTTTAGAGACCAAACCCATCTATTTCATATATGCGAAAAACATATTTTGAATGTCATTTACTGCGTTGGTTCTTCTTATATAATATATATATACAGACACACATTTATGAGACAAACATACCTACAATATATGTATTATTCAAAGCTATTACTTTTTGACGTATAATAAGAATGCGAAGATTTGCTTTGTATTGAAAGAAAGAATTTTTCCGAGTTGCATTGTTATCTTTTACATAAAAAATACGTCCTACAAAAGCATCTAAAAACCAGTTAAAATTGTTGATCTTGTAGAACTTACGAAAAAAAAATCGTTCAAAACAATATTAAATCGTTATTAAATTTCAAACATGTTACAAAAAAAGCACAGGCTCTTATCTTTATATCCTGTAAGAAGCCTCTCTATCTAAGCTAAAATCCTTTACTAATAGTTTAGATAGATACTTAAATCAAAGAAAATATCTTAAGACACGATAGAACAATCCTTAAATATCCTATTAACTTTACACAAGAAGAATTCCCCACAGAATGCGAGTCAATCATGAGATAAATAACATGTAATGTATAAGAAAAGAAATAAAGGATAAGAATTTACATAAGAAAATATATTAAAGACGAAGAAAAATATTTTGCGAAGAATGTAATTTAACGAAACTTTGGCGACAGGCCGAATATACTTAGACAAATAACATCATTATGTTTTTATTCATCTTAATAATCACATAATAAGTAAATTATTTTACTCTTTTATGCACTATTTGAATCTTTTGAGTTTTCTAACACAAATACATAGAGCTTAGACGCAGCGCATATACAATCTTATACCCACTCATACTTCAACTCACTAAAAATCAGCTTATTCTCTTCTTTAGTACAAAAATTATTATAAAAAATACTAAAATGGATATTATGACATAAAAAAATACGTTTATTCTATCACATCTATCTAAAAAAAAAGTTATATTTTTGCTAAAAACGCAAGTATTTAATGATACACTATGATAATAAAACACATATTAACACTAACAAATAATTATGGAAAAAAAAATATGATTTTCAAGTTTTAGTGACTATCTTTCAAATATGATTGAGACAGGATAGTCAGCCAGATATATCATTTTTTCGTCATTTTCATTAAAATAATTAACATTATTTATTTTATCATAAACGAACGCTAAAACTTTATCATAATGAAAATTATAAAGCTTTAAAAGACCAACCATATATATAAAAAAATGTTATTCAGAATTTTTTTGTTGAATAAATTAAATGTTGAAAATTGTCCTATTTATTGATGTTGTTAACTATTCTCATAAGCTTTGAAACATAACACAAACGTAAGTCCTACATTTCTTTTGCGCTCAAAAATCAGATATCGTTTTATTTCTTAAAACGACAATAAAGAAAAAAGCACTTAATTTATCATTCTAATTTTAACCAAAACTATTGGCAAACTTTTTGCTTAAAATATACAAAATCGAAGATATTGTACATAAAAATTACTAAGTAGCTTTATAAAAAGTCCCCTATTTTGATGTTTAGAATAAACTGAAAACATGTTTGTGCTTTCCGTTTCTCTTCATTTTTACCTTAATTGTAGAAAATCTTATTCTCTAAAACTTTAAAAATTTACTTCACCTTACGTAATAATAGTTAACCATTAAAATTACATAAATAAATTTAATAATACAAAATAAAAAAAAAACAGCAGGACAAATGAAAAATATAGCATGTAAATTATTATCATTATTAATTATTATTAATAAACACTTTAGATTACTTAGAGAAGAAAAACAACAATACACTTATTAATTAAAGTATTTAATATAAAGACGGGAAAAGAGACTTTGATTTAATGTCGTCGTTATAAACTTAAAATTATGTCTGGTTGTCGTGCAATTTTTCCAGTTATTATTAAAAGTTTTATTAAATAATTAACATAATATTAAATGAATAGTATTCACTTTAAAAAATATTAAAAAAATAAATAGTTTAGAAATGAATTTGAGCAGAAAATGTAAAAACGATCAGCATTAATATCATTTTTTTATTAGATAGTCATTGTATTTATCAAAATACGATTCAATTGAACCAAAATTCGCCACAAGAAATAATAAATTTATTAGGAGATGAAAATTTAAAGTTAAATTACATTTATTGTAACGATTAATTGATTAGATCATGTAAAGATATAAAAATACAACATAATTATTAATTAAAAAATTGAAAAAAAGAAAGATAATTAAATTTATTTGAAAATTATCAAACAAATTGTTTTATTTAGTTGTCCTTAAAAAGTTTTAAACTACAATAATTTTCATTTTTAGTCCAAAAAAATATAATTATGTAAATTTACAGAAAATTCGTAATGCTTACATGCATGTAATTTATCAAAAAAACATAGATTCTTAAAAATTTGCAGGATTATTAACAACCCCTGTGAACATCATTAAATTGTTCAATACTAACATGAACATAAACGGGTGATCAGCGACAAAAGGACGATAAGTTGGCGGGGGTCCTCCTCCTGTAAGGCGCGAAAAGCCAGCAGCAGCTGCTTCGGTCCCAGCTTCATCAACTTTGATGAACGCTTTATGAAAAATTTTCGATAAAAAGAACGGTTCATCAACATCCGGATCCATCAAAACATTAAAATCAGCTAGGCCTGGCTTGAAAGCTGATTTCATTCCAAGGTGTTTGAGCACTTTGTCCAAATCTTGCGTAAACTCAAACTTGAATTTAGGTAAGTAAAGTGCGACGTGATCTTCTTGCATTTGATTGCGAATAAAATCCAAGTCGAGTTTCTTCAGGCCATCTTCAAGAGTTTTCAAGCCGTCCTTTTTGTTGGGTAAGAAAAACATCATTGAAAGATCCGAACGCTCATACTTCAAATCGATTACACTGACATCGAGCTTCTCCAAGGTTCCATAAGCGAATCGGTCGTACTTTACCATCATATCCACGGGAGAGAAATCGGTTGTTGTTTTCCAAAAACGCATTTTGCGAGTGGAATGTGCTTGAAACGGTTTGAGCCAAGTTCCCTTGAAGTAAATTGTGCTAA